>NW_027064375.1:0-26573 GCF_032884065.1 Artemia franciscana
TAACTGTTGTCTTATGTCCAGAAATTTTTTTATATATATTATTAGTTGTTTCCCAAACATATTGTAGGCAGCATTTATTACATTCTAATACGTAAATTACATTAGTTGTTTTACAATTCAACGTTAGTAATTCAATAAAAAAAAGAGAAAAAAACGGTATATGTGCCATCTCACCAATAATTAACAATATCAGGTTAAAAACCTGAACCAGGGTAAAAAACAAACTCATCAAAAAAAAAGACAGAAGGAGATATGGAAGACTGTTTTCCTACATTAGTGATTAATATAGATCAGTACTTGAATGAAGCCTTAACCCTACTCATCCATACAGTCAATATATATATATAAGAAATAATATATATAGAAATGCTAGCTGGAACCAGGTGGCTTCGCCGCCTGGCCCCTTTCTAGCGGCACGCGGTAGGCTTCTTTATATGGATTCTCATATGTGTATACAACGGATATGTGCTAATTTTTAGCTACGTAAAACTTGTGGATATACAACATTCTTTGCTGTTCCATTGTCTGTGCATATAAATAGATTGCCCGGTTTACCAATTCTTGAGCATCCAACATATAATCGTCCGTGGGAAAAACAATCCGTATTAAGATCTATACCGCATTTTTCTAATGATTGCCCTTGAGCTTTATTCATGGTGATTGCAAATGCTAATCGAATTGGGAATTGCAATCTTTTAAATTGAAAAGGCAGATCCGTTGGAATCATGGGCATGCAAAAAATAAGAACAGCCTCACCCTCGGAAAGCCCTTTCAAAATTGTTGCCTCTATTACGTTTTCCATTGTTTTGGTTTTTTACGGCAAGTTGCGTGCCGTTGCAAAGGTTTGGTGGGCTAATATATCGCAACAGTATTATAAGGTACGCCTATTTTTAGTTGCAGCATGTGTGGTGGAAACCCTGGGACATCAAGGGAATTTAAAAATTCTGATGGATAGTTAACCGCTTCATTTGATTTCAGAACTATGTTGACTGACTTGTAAATGACTGCCTGGTCTCGAATCTTGGCCAGAATAATAATGTTGATTTCGTGGACGTCTTTGTTCTTGGCTGCCGGAATAGCTCGTTCACTTAGCCATTTATGATTTTTATAATTGGTTAGAATATTTGTAAATACCTTTTCAACCAAATCATTTTTTGACGTCACTAAATTACAGAATTCAGGAGGCAGCTGTATACGTCCTGAAATTGAGTCTACTGGGAGCTTTCCGTTTCCAATTGCCAGCAACTGATCTAAAAATATTTTACCAGAGTCATCGTTTTGCATTCGGACTTGCATATTTATAGTTTTAATGTTTTTGCGTGTACCCATAAATTAGAACTTTTCAGGCAAGCATTCATTTCATCCGCAGGTGTAGATCTAGGAATAACAGGTAATGTTTGCCTGAAATCTCCCGCAAGCAATATTAATGTGCTGCAAAAGGGTTTCAAATTTCCTCGTAAATCGTACAATGATCGGTCAAGAGCCTCGAGCGATTTTTTTTTGTGCCATTGTGCACTCATCCCAAATAATAAGTTTGCATTGCTGCAATACTTTACCCATCCCAGATGATTTGGAACGTGGTTTCACGTGATTGTTTCATGATTGTTTCACGTGGGAGTTTCTGTAGATTGTATATTCAGAGGCAATTTCAAAGCGGAATGAGCAGTAGTACCACCAGGCAGCAACGTTGCGGCTATTCCGGACGATGCGAGGGCCAACGCTGTGTCGTTTTTGGATCGAATTGATGCCAGAATCAATCTTATTAGAAAAGTTTTGCCAGTACCTCCTGGCGCATCCAAGAAGACAATTTCTCAATTTTGTTTGTTTTTATATTTGTTTAGTCTTTTTTAGTCTTTTTTTTTATCATCGCTATCTCTTTCAATTTGTTTGCTTTGTTCTACCTCGGCTTGCCTTTCGTCAGTATGAAATACATATCGCCGAACCTTTGTTTTTTAACTGAAATCTGGTAGGCATTGATGACCTTATCCAAATCTATGTCCCAAACCCAATCATCATCGCCATCATTTTCAGTTTTGATACGTTTTGATTCTCGCTGTCCAGGTTGATTTTCTTCTAACTGCACGGTTTTGTTTTGCTCCAGTGTTTCATCCTGGTGTTCAATTTCTGGTAACATTTGACATTTGACATTTGGTAGCATTTGAAACTAATTGAAACTTGGACAAAATTTCTTTGTGTACCTGGCACTCTAAAGCTCAACAATTTCTAATAAACCTCCAACTTTTGGGTTTCTGTTTTAAGGTTTTCGAATTACTTTAATCCATTGTCAAAATATATTGAAATATTTGTGCAATTACCAGTTTTTTACATTTTAAACAATTTAATAAAATTGGAAGAGCCTCAATTTTTTTGAATACTTATTATTAAGAAACAAAAGTATTATTGAATACTTGATTAATTCAGGATGGTATAGAAAATGAAAAAGAACTGAAACCTCTTTTTTTTAGTTTTTTTAAATGATTGCTTTTTTTGTTTTTTTCTTTTTTTAGATTTTTGATGTTTTCTTAGTTTTTCTGTTGTTTTATTTTTTTATTTTTTTAGTTACTTCTTTTTTTTTAATTTGTATTCTTTTTTCGTTTTTTCCTATTTTTTTTAGTTTTTTATTTTTTAGTTGTTTTTTTTTAGTTTTTATCCTTTTTTTCTTTTTTCAGTTTTTCACCTTTTAAAGTTTTTTCCCCTCTTTTTTAGTTTTCTTTTTCTTCTTTATTTTTTAGTTTTTTCTCCTTTCTTGGTTTTTCTTTTCTCAGTTTTTTCTTTTTTAGTTTTTAGTTTTTCTTTTCTTTTTTCTCTTTTTAATTTCATATTTTTTTAGTTTTTTTCTTTTTTAATTTTTTCTTTTTTTTATTTTTAGTTATTTTTGCTTTTTTAGTTTTTCTCTTCTTTACACTTTTTTTCTTTTATAGCTTTTTCAGTTTTTTTCTTTTTTGTTTTTTTCAGTTTTTTATCTTTTTTTTAGTTTTTTTCTTTTTTTTCTTGCGAATATACAACGTTCTCCGCTGTCCCATTGTCTGTGCATATACAAAGCCTTATTTACTTATAATGACGTCATATGCAAACGCTCTTTTTACAAACAAACAAACATACATATATACAACTTATTTTTATATAGATAGATAGATAGATAGATATACATATACAATACAAATTAACTAAGTAAAACTTGCGAATATAAAACATTCTTCGCTGTCCCATTGTCTGTGCATATAAATAGATTGTCAGATTTACCGACCCTCGAACATGCAACATACAATTGTCCATGGAAAAAACAATCTGTATTAAGATCTATACCGCATTTTTCTATTGATTGTCCTTGAGCTTTGTTGATGGTGATTGCAAATGCTAATCGAATCGGGAATTGCAATATTTTAAATTGAAAAGGCAGATCCGTTGGAATCATGGAAATGCAAGGAATAAGAACAGCCTCACCCTAAAAAGGCCCTGTCAAGATTGTTGCCTCTATTACGTTTTCCATTGTTTTTTTTACGGCAAGTTGCGTGCCATTGCAAAGCTTTGGTGGGTTGATATTTCGTAACAGTGTTATTGGTACGCCTATTTCTAGTTGTAGCACGTTTGGTGGAAACCCTGGGAGATCCCGGGAATTTAAAAATTCAGATGGATAATTAACCGCTTCATTTGGTTCCAGAACTATGTCGACTGACTTGTAAAGGACTGCCTGGTCTCGAATCTTGGTCAAAATAATATTGTTGATTTCGTGGACGTCTTTATTCTTGGCTGCCAGAATCGCTCGTTCACTTAGCCATTTATGATTTTTATAATTGGTTAGAATATTCGGAAATACCTTTTCAACCAATTCATTTTTGGACGTCACTAAATTACAGAATTCAACAGGCAGTTGTATACGTCCTGAAATTGAGTCTACTGGGAGCTTTCCGTTTCCAATCTCCAGCAATTGATCTGAAAATGTTTGACAAGAGTCATCGTTTTGCAATCGGACACGCATATTTGTAGTTAATTTGAATGTCTTTACGTGTGCCCATAAATTAGAATTTTTCAGGCAAGCATTCATTTCGTCTGCACGGGTTGATCTAGGTATTACAGGTAATGTTTGCCTAAAATATCCCGCAAGCAATACTAATGTGCTGCCAAAGGGTTTCGAATTTTGTCGCAAATCTCGCAATGATTTATCCAGAGCCTCGAGCGATTTTTGTGTGCCATTTTGCACTCGTCCCAAATATTAAGTTTGCATTGCTGCAATACTTTACCCATCCCAGATGATTTGGAAATATTGCACGTGGGAGTTTCTGTAGAATGCAAATTCAGAGCAATTTCAAAGTGGGATGAGCAGTTCTTCCATCAGGCAGCAACGTTGCGGCTATTCCGGACGACGCTATTACCAACGCTATGTCATTTTTTGATCGAATTGATGCCAAAATCAATTTTATCACAAACGTTTTACCAGTACCTCCTGGCGCATCCAAAAAGAAGATTTTTCCAACGTAGTTATCGACACAATGAATTATCTTAGCATAAATGTCCTTTTGCTCAGACGTTAACTTAGAAATATTATTTTGTACATATGACAATAGACCACTCGTGTTGTAACTTTGTTCACGATCCAATTCTACACATGTCGAAACAGCAGCGGTACGATTAGGTGGAGGCATTCCCAAATCTTGAAGAGGTTTGTTTGCCATACATAAGCACAAATCTTCAATAATAACTAAAGTGTAGTTATAAAAAGTCATATCGGACGTCTCTAACCGTTTTCGATTGAGTACACCCTCGGCCATTTTCGATTTATATTTCTCCCATGACTCTGTAGTAGCTGAATGAGAGCAAGTTGTTAGTATGATTCCAAACAATGCACGAATTTGACTTGAAGTTGATGTTTTGCACGCGTCATTGATGCAGCTATCCCAGTGTTGGTGATTATCTAATAAATTCAGAGCTTGGCATGCACTAAGGTAAGTGTCATGTATAGTACCGTTTACAGTTCTCAAATACTCAAAAGACGAAGCCTTTTGGAATTAAATCTTTGAGCAGCTTCCTCAGCTGTTTCTTCTGCCATTGTATGAGTTATACTAAAATTTCTCTTTGAATTAACTCTTTGAGCAGCTTCCTCGGCACGCTTTCTTTTGTAATTTTTCTTTGAGTAAAAAAGGAAAAACTAAAAAAGAAATAAATAAGAAAAGGTAAAGACAAAAAAAAATAAAAATATAAGAAAGAAACTACATATATATTAATTTTGTATGCATGTTTGTATTTTTGTATGTTTGAAGGTTTGCATATGACGTCTAAAAAATAAAGAAGTAAAAGAAAAGTAAAAAAAAGAAAAAAGGTAAAAAACTAAAAAAAACTATTTATATATATATATATATATATATATATATATATATATATATATATATATATATATATATATATATATATATATATATATATATATATAATATATATATATATATATATATATATATATATATATATATATATATATATATATATATATATATATATATATATATATATATATATATATATATACATATATATATATATATATATATATATATATATATATAGATATATATATTATATATATATATAAATATTATATATATATATATATATATATATATATATATATATATATATATATATATATATATATATATATATATATATATATAATATTATATATATATATAATATATATATATATATATATATATATATATATATATATATATATATATATATATATATATAAATATATATATATATATATATATATATATATATATATATATATATATATATATATATATATATATATATATATATAAATATTATATATATATATATATATATATATATATATATATATATATATATATATATATATATATATATATATATATATATATATATATATATATATATATATATATATATATATATATATATATATATATATATATATATATATATATATATATATATATATATATATATATATATATATATATATATATATATATATATATATATATATATATATATATATATATATATATATATATATATATATATATATATATATATATATATATATATATACTAGCTGTTGGGGTGGCGCTTCGCGCCACGCCAACACCTAGTTGGTGGGGCGCTTTGCGCCCCCCCAAGCCCCCCCGCGCGCGTAAGTTGTTACGCGCCATATTAGTTTCGCGCCATTGTAATTGTGTCCCTGTGTCCCACCTGTGAATATAGATAGATTTATATATGTGTTTCAAACTACGTAAAAATTGCGAATATACAACATTATTGGTTTTCCCATTGTCTGTGCATATACAAAGCCGTATGTACTAATAATGACGTCATATGCAAACGCTGTTTTTACAAACAAACAAACATGCATACACACAACTCGTTTTTATATAGATAGATAGATAGATAGATACAATACAAATTAACTGCGTAAAACTTGCGAATATACAACATTCTTCGCTGTCCAATTGTCGCTGCATATAAATAGATTGTCAGGTTTACCGACCCTCGAACATGCAACGTACAATTGTCCATGGGAAAAACAATCAGTATTAAGATCTATACCACATTTTTCTAATGATTGACCTTGAGCTTTGTTAATGGTTATTGCAAATGCTAATCGAATTGGGAATTGCAATCTTTTAAATTGAAAAGGCAGATCCGTTGGAATCATGGGAATGCGAGGAATAAGAACAGCCTCACCCTCAAAAGACCCTGTCAAGATTGTGGCCTCTATTAGGTTTTCCATTGTTTTTTTTACGGCAAGTCGCGTGCCATTGCAAAGCTTTGGTGGGTTGATATTTCTTAAAAGTATTATTGGTACGCCTATTTTTAGTTGCAGCACGTGTGGTGGAAACCCTGAAAGATCTATGGAATTTAAAAATTCAAATGGATAATTAACCGCTTCATTTCGTTCCAAAACTGTGTCGACTGACTTGTAAAGGACTGCCTGGTCTCGAATCTTGGTCAAAACAATATTGTTGATTTCGTGGACGTCTATATTTTTGGGTGCGAGAATCGCTCTTTCACTTAGCCATTTATTATTTTTATAATTTTTTAGAATATTCGGAAATACTTTTTCAATCAATTCATTTTTGGACGTCACTAAATTACAGAAATCAGCAGGTAGTTGTATACGTCCTGAAATTGAGTCTACTGGGAGCTTTCCGTTTCCACTTGCCAGCAATTGATCTGAAAATGTTTGACCAGAGTCATCGTTTTGCAATCGGACACGCATATTTGTAATTAATTTTAATATTTTTACGTGTGCCCATAAATTAGAATTTTTCAGGCAAGCATTCATTTCGTCTGCTGGAGTTGATCTAGGTATTATAGGTAATGTTTGCCTGAAATCTCCCGCAAGCAATATTAATGTGCTGCCAAAGGGTTTCGAATTCCCTCTTAAATCTTTCAAGCATTGATCCAGAGCCTCGAGCGATTTTTTGTGTGCCATTGTGCACTCATCCCAAATAATAAGTTTGCATTGCTGCAATACTTTACCCATCCCAGATGATTTGGAAATATTGCACGTGGAAGTTTCTGTAGAATGCAAATTCAGAGGCAATTTCAAAGCGGAATGAGCAGTTCTTCCACCAGGCAGCAATGTTGGGGCTATTCCGGACGACGCAATTGCCAACGCTATATCATTTTTTGATCGAATTGATGCCAGAATCAGTTTTATCACAAACGTTTTACCAGTACCTCCTGGCGCATCCAAAAAGAAAATTTCTCCAACGTTGTTATCGACACAATGCATTATCGTATCATAAATGTCTTTTTGTTCCGACGTTAACTTGGAAATGTTATTTTGTACATACGACAATAGATCACTCGTACTGTAACTTTGTTCACGATCCAATTCTACACATGTCGAAACAGCACTGGATAAAAAAAAGCATCATGTTATGTATTCAAGTTCATCGTAGTTAAATTATGTACACCAACCATTAAATGTTTAATGCTTCAAGTAAATTAATCGAGTTATACAAGAATAATCAATATTAATACCTTGTGATGGCGTAGTGGATACAGCTATACTTTCTGGCCGAAGGTTTGGAAGTTCAATCCCACGTGTCGCAAGGCAATTTGAACATATGTCTGCTGACTAGTCCTGCTCTAATTATCGTTATTCTTACAAACATAATTACATTTTAATTCTCATTATCATTTCACTCTATAAAAAAGCATTTTTTTTAAAGTGTGATGCTCACTTTGGTTTATTTTTCAAGTTTAATTTTCTTGAGAATAACAAAATAAGTAATTCTCCTTACTAGTTTTGGAGATTTTTTAGCACTTTTTGAATTTTTGATAAAAATATTTATCTTTCGTTTATCGTTAATACCTTTCGTTAATACGTTTATCTTTCGACAAGATATAATAAGGACTAGCTGTTGGGGTGGCGCTTCGCGCCACCCCAAGCCCCCCCGCGCGCGTAAGTCGTTACGCGCCATATTAGTTACGCGCCATTGTAGTTGTGTCCCTGTGTCCCACCTGTGAATATAGATAGATTTATATATGTGTTTCAAACTACGTAAAAATTACGAATATACAACATTCTTGGCTTTCCCATTGTCTGTGCATATACAAAGCCGTATGTACTAATAATGACGTCATATGCAAACGCTCTTTTTACAAACAAACAAACATGCATACACACAACTCGTTTTTATATAGATAGATAGATAGATAGATACAATACAAATTAACTGCGTAAAACTTGCGAATATACAACATTCTTCGCTGTCCAATTGTCGCTGCATATAAATAGATTGTCAGGTTTACCGACCCTCGAACATGCAACGTACAATTGTCCAAGGGAAAAAAAAATTAGTATTAAGATCTATACCAAATTTTTCTAATGATTGACCTTGAGCTTTGTTAATGGTGATTGCAAATGCTAATCGAATTTGGAATTGCAATCTTTTAAATTGAAAAAGCAGATCCGTTGGAATCATGAGAATGCGAGGAATAAGAACAGCCTCACCCTCAAAAGGCCCTGTCAAGATTGTGGCCTCTATTAGGTTTTCCATTGTTTGTTTTTTTACGGCAATTTGCGTGCCATTGCAAAGCTTTGGTGGGTTGATATTTCTTAAAAGTATTATTGGTACGCCTATTTTTAGTTGTAGCACGTGTGGTGGAAACCCTGAAAGATCTATGGAATTTAAAAATTCAGATGGATAATTAACCGCTTCATTTGGTTCCAAAACTGTGTCGACTGACTTGTAAAGGACTGCCTGGTCTCGAATCTTGGTCAAAACAATATTGTTGATTTCGTGGACGTCTATATTTTTGGGTGCGAGAATCACTCTTTCACTTAGCCATTTATTATTTTTATAATTTTTTAGAATATTCAGAAATACTTTTTCAATCAATTCATTTTTGGACGTCACTAAATTACAGAAATCAGCAGGTAGTTGTATACGTCCTGAAATTGAGTCTACTGGGAGCTTTCCGTTTCCAATTGCCAGCAATTGATCTGAAAATGTTTGACCAGAGTCATCGTTTTGCAATCGGACACGCATATTTTGTAGTTAATTTTAATATTTTTACGTGTGCCCATAAATGCAGGAGTTGATCTAGGTATTATAGGTAATGTTTGCCTGAAATCTCCCGCAAGCAATATTAATGTGCTGCCAAAGGGTTTCGAATTCCCTCTTAAATCTTTCAAGCATTGATCCAGAGCCTCGAGCGATTTTTTGTGTGCCATTGTGCACTCATCCCAAATAATAAGTTTGCATTGCTGCAATACTTTACCCATCCCAGATGATTTGGAAATATTGCACGTGGGAGTTTCTGTAGAATGCAAATTCAGAGGCAATTTCAAAGCGGAATGAGCAGTTCTTCCACCAGGCAGCAATGTTGCGGCTATTCCGGACGACGCAATTGCCAACGCTATATCATTTTTTGATCGAATTGATGCAAGAATCAGTTTTATCACAAACGTTTTACCAGTACCTCCTGGCGCATCCAAAAAGAAAATTTCTCCAACGTTGTTATCGACACAATGCATTATCGTATCATAAATATCTTTTTGTTCCGACGTTAACTTAGAAATGTTATTTTGTACATACGACAATAGATCACTCGTACTGTAACTTTGTTCACGATCCAATTCTACACATGTCGAAACAGCAGCGATACGGTTAGGTGAAGGCATTCCCAAATCCTGAACAGGTTTGTTTGCCATACGTACGCAAAAATCTTCTATAATAACTAAAGTGTAGTTATAAATTTCTGATGTAAAATCAAAACTCATATTTGATGTCTCTAACTGTTTTCGATGGAGTATATCTTCGGACATTTTTGACTTATATTTTTCCCATAACTCTGTAGGAGCTGATGGAGAGCAAGTTGTTAAAATGATGCCAAACAATGCACGAATTTGACTGGGGGTTGACGTTTCGCACGCGTCATTGATGCAGTTATCCCAGTGTTGGTCATTCTCCAATAAATTCAGAGCTTGGCATGCACTACGGTAAGTGTCATGTATAGTACCATTTACAGTTCTCAAATGCTCAAAGGATGTCGCACCGGGTACATTCACCAAAAGCAGGCGTAGAAAGAAGTATTCATGTTGATTGGAGTGAACGGTGTAGAGTCTTCCTATCGTGGTATCTTTGAAGATGGTAGGTTGGCCGTCGACTGACTTACCCTGTTTTCGACGTTCAAATACTTTATTTTTAGTATTCCACGTGTAATACGAAGGCACTTCAGTATACAGCAGTTTTTGAACGGTGTAGAGTCTTCCTATCGTGGTATCTTTGAAGATGGTAGGTTGGCCGTCGACTGACTTACCCTGTTTTCGACGTTCAAATACTTTATTTTTAGTATTCCACGTGTAATACGAAGGCACTTCAGTATACAGCAGTTTTTTTGCAAAAGAATCATTTTTGCAAAGCGAAAAAAGCTGTTAATGTTGTATCCGGTGGATTCAGGGCTCTTTGTTGCACGTTGGTTTCCGTGAAATAAACACGTTGACCATTCTGTAAATGTACCGCTAAGTGAACAACAGCTGGACTACGTTCATGTATCGGAAATGAAAGAATTCGCCAAACAGCTTCATTACTGCTTATGTATCTTCCAGCCTGATATTGTACGATTTCGTCGAAATCTTTGATTTCGGGCTGCAAGCCAAAAACTGCCATGTCACTGCCTTTGTTGACGTATTTACATATGTATTTGATTGCCTTTACGGAGTTACAGTATTCAACGTTTATGTTTGCATTAAATGTTTTTGATAATAAAGGGGAATATGGAACAACCCACTGGTTATCTACTTCGATGATGGTACCGTTACGCTTCTTTATTATTGCTGTTTTACCGCCATCTTCAGTAGATCTTCTTCTATATTGTGGGTAACCATCATTGCCAGTAATTGTGTTTGATACTAAAAGTCGAGGATATTGCTTTGTGCACCTTCCTTTGGCCATGCATCGTGAATTTTCGTTCAGTGCACCGCAAGGTCCATGTATCATATTTTTTACAATAATATCATGTAACCCCTTATCGACATTTTTATCAGGTATTTCAGCGGAAATCACATCATCAATTTCGTTCGAAGTAATTTTTTTATGTAGCCAGATTAGTATATGTGCGTGTGGCAAACCTCGTTTTTGCCATTCCACTGAGTACATCCAGCATCGCACTGACCCAAACACTTCAAGTTTTACTATATAGTTTATCAGTGATTTCAACTTTTGCCAGAAGACACGGGCCGTAATGTCATGCCTATGAACCGTCGATTGTCCTTGAAGTAAAAGCTGCAGTATCTCGTCCCAAGATTGATTACATGTAAATGTAATAAATAAATCTGGACGACCATAGAGACGAACATACGCAATAGCATCTTGAGCATATTCATGCATATGACGGGGACTGCCAGCATATGACGAAGGTAAAATTGTTAATCTTCCAACGTTTGTGGTATTACCGTCATTTATAACTGCATCTCGCAAATGAATGTATTGTTCAGAGCGGAGCTTGGTCTGATTCAGGCGGATATATAGCAAACGTTCTGATTCAATTTTAGCATACATATCAACGACAAATTGGTGAAACAATTCACGGCATTTTAAAATATAATTTTCTTCATCCTGCCGAATCATTAGTCTATAGGAATAATAATGCATTGCACTGCATTTCTTATTCATTTCTTTGTTAGTGGCTGGATTCATCAATTTAATATTAAAGTGATAGCCGTCGGCTCCATCCCAAAAAATGATAGGATATTGTAGGGCATCGTAGCATCGATGAGTTTCAGCAATTCTCAACAACTGAGGTTTTCGCTTATGAAGAATAACATCTCGAGGTAAAAACTGATCACCGAACATAACGATTGCCACTTCGTCGATAGTTGGAGCATTGTATCTACGCACATGTTGGCCAGGAGGTGTTTTGTCAGCGCAAATAACAATTTTGTGCGTATCAGTAGGCATCAAATCGATGGCTGTTTTGAACAGACGCACTAAATTATTATTTTCGTGGAAAAGATGTTGCAATTGGGAAACGATTGTCCTTTCAACGTTGGGAGAAATTTCGCAACGTGCATTCAATTCAGAATTTCTATCACTGATGAAGTACAATTGTAAAAATTTATGATTCTCGCCTGAGAATGGTAGAAGTGACCCTGCTCTATGATAAATTTGCCCTTTTACTTTGAAAGTAGACATAAATTGATCTGGATTTTCGATTTGGGCTCCAAACGACGTCATTTGGAAACATGAGTTGTATTTTCTGATTTGTGACAAAAAACGCTTAGATTCTGACGTAGTTCCAGTAAGGAAAGTCTTCAATTGCTCTGGTGGTGCAGCCAATAGAGGAAGTTTAACTTTTCCTGAGGCGCAACACATTCCCATTGTTTCACCATTGAATTTCAAGGCCTTGCAATAGGGATAAATTTTAGACATTGTCCCGATTTGAACACATCTACTCAAGCTATAATCATCGACTGGGCTGTACCTGAATGCCAGGCGATAACTTTCAGGTTGCTCGTATTCCTCGGCACGCTTTCTTTTCTTACTTTCTCTATCAGCAGCAAGCCTGAGTTCTTGCTGTTCTTGTGATTCCTCGGCACGCTTTCATTTTTCACTTTCTCTTTTAGCAGCAAGTCTGCTTTCGCGTTGCTCTGGTAGTTCCTCGGCACGCTTTCTGTTCTTTCTTTCTCTATCAGCCTCAAGCCTGTTTCCTTGCTGTTCTTTTGATTCCTCGGCACGCTTTCTGTTCTTTCTTTCTCTATCAGCCTCAAGCCTGTTTCCTTGCTGTTCTTTTGATTCCTCGGCACGCTTTCTTTTCTGAATTTCTCTATCAGCAGCAAGTTTTTTGGCATAGACTCTTTGAGCATCTTCATCGACTTTTGCCATTGTAAGTTCATCAGTCATTTTAAAGCTAAACATTAATAGATTTCTACGTGAACATATATGTCTTAAATATCTTTAATGACGTCACCGTCATAGCAAAAATGACGACAACTAACTTCATGACGTCAGTCGACACAGAAACATGACGTCACCTGACAGACAGACACACAGACAGACAACTTATTTTTATATATATAGATTATATAATGGATCGATATCGTTCCTTATAAATGGAGACTGTGTAAGTTTCATCGGATGTAGCTGAAACCTGATGAAGAACAAACCTAAAAGATAAGATAATACAAGAATTATTTGAAAAGTTGTTTATCTGGGCTTTAGTAAAGAACCAACTCTAGTCCATTGTATCTGAGTAACATTAATCATGATTGTTGCGGTAGCGGCAACCTAGTAAATGACGAGCATGTAAATTAGGACTATAAAAGTTTTATTAGATATAATGAAACCTAGTAAAGAATCTAGGTTGCAGCAGTAGCTAGCAACCTAGTAAAAGACGATCGAGTTCCCATATAGAGGTAGATAAAAAAAATTCACTATTAAGTTATACCTTGTCCAATATACCTATGTGGGAAACTACCTGTCCCTTGACTTAAATAACAAGGAAGATATATTGGCGAGAAAATCCAGAAATGTGCCAGCGACCACGATGTTCTGCTTTGATGGCAGGCTTTTTTCTTTCCCCCCACAGATAGCCAGGACATGTAAGGTCATAGAGAGCTGTTTACTGGATTGTTTTATAGAAAATCTTATTGTAAAGAACGAGCCCTAGTCCATTGTGACTGAAATATTAAAATAGAATGAAATTTTTAATATAATCATGGTTGCAGCAGTTGCTGCAGCCTCGTAAAAGACGAACCACCGTCCATAATAATCAAAATTTGAAAAATACGTTTCGCAAAAACTACCTATTGAGGACCCAGAGATCGAATCATGCTGCAATAACGCACTGCAAGGCCGACGCAGGGACCTTAGTAGTCAAAAAGCGTCGTTAATCTGATACAATACAATACCTATTGAGAAAAATTGGCATCTTAGACTGATTAAAAAATGGTACCTATTATTTTGGTTATGTATAGTAAAGAAGGAGCCAAGAGGATCAGGGAGCAGAGTCACTCAAATTCTATATCATGCCAAATATAACATCATCTTTCATGCGAAGATTTAGTTTTCACTTAAGATATGGGCTGCAGTGGCAGCTAGCAACCTATTAGGAACATTTCTTTTAAAATCTTTCTGGAATAACCAGGATCCAGGCCCAATTCCGTATGTAATTACGGTTTTAAAGCAGTGGATTAGAAATATTTGTCTAGTAAGATACCTTTTCTTATGTGACTAAGTTTATTATTCGTTTTGGCCAATATGGTTTCAAATGTCAAATTACCCTTTTTGCTCTTGAAATTTCCAAAGTAGTGTTTACTAAGCTTCAATTTTTTTTTTTTACTATAATAAAGAACGAATATACACTTTTAAAAAAAGACACTTAGATAAAGCTATATGAAGGGTCTATATAGTTCACTATAAATTGTGACTATGTAAGTTTCATCCGACATATCCGAAGCCTAAAAAAAATATTAAGGCAAATGGAAACAAAAAATTCAAGATAGTAAAAGGAATGATAAGAATGAACTCTAACCCATAGTAAAGTAATTTAGCAAGCTTGGCACAAAAGAGGAAAAGGAAAACTGAAAAGAGAAAAAAGGCAAAAAACTAAAAAAAACTATAAAGAAAAAAAATTAAAAAAAACAAAAAATTAAAAAAATTAAAAAAAGAAAAAACCTAAAAAGAAAAACGTAAAAAAATAAAAAAAAGGCGATAAACTAAAAGGAAAAAAAACTAAAAAAAGCTAAAAAACTAAAATAAAGAAAAAACTAAAAAAAAACTGGGAATTGCACAAATATTTCAATATATTTTGACAATAGATTAAAGTAAATCGAAAACATTAAAACAGATACCGAGGTTTATTATAAATTGTTTAGCATGCTTTAGCATGCTTGGCACGTAAAGATTTTTCCAAGTGTCAATGTTAGAATGAACATTGACAAATTGAAGAAAACAAATCAATGGAAAGAACAAACTAAAAAAAAGAAAAAACTAAAAAAGAAAAAAAAACTAAAAAAGAAACTGTATCTATATATATATAAATAAGTTGTATATATGCATGTTTGTTTGTTTGTGGGTTTGCATTTGACGTCATTATAAGTATATAAGGCTTTGTATATGACTGTGTCTGTTTTAAGGTTTTCGAATTAATTAGTCTATTGTCAAAATATACTGAAATATTTATGCAATTCCCAGTTTTTACATTTTTAGTTTCACTTTTCTTTTTCTTCTTTATTTTTTAGACGTCATATGCAAACCCTCAACACAAAAATACATACAACTTATCTATATATATATAAATTAGCTATTGGGGTGGCGTGGCGCTTCGCGCCACCCCAACACCTAGTTGGTGGGGCGCTTCCCGCCCCCCCCAAGCCCCCCCCCCCCCACGCGCGTAAGTCGTTACGCGCCATATTAGTTACGCGCCATTGTAGTTGTGTCCCAGTGTCCCACCTGTGAATAGAGATAGATATAAATATATGTTTTTAACTACGTAAAACATGCGAATATACAACATTCTTCGCTGTCCCATTGTCTGTGCATATAAATAGATTGTCAGGTTTACTGACTCTTGAACATGCAACATATAATTGTCCATGGGAAAAACAATCCTTATTCAGATCTATACCTCATTATTCTAATGATGTGTCCCTGTGTCCCGGTCGTCATTTATATTCCCTGTGTCCCGGTCGTCATTTGTGTCCCGGTGTCCCAGTTTGTAATTTCTCTTTGAGTGTCCCGGTCGTCATTTATATTCCCTGTGTCCCGGTGTCCCGGTCGTCATTTGTGTCCCGGTGTCCCGGTCTGTAATTTCTATTCGAACAATCCCTGTGTCCCGGTCGTCATTTATATATCCCGCCTGTGCCCCCGGCGTCCCCGTTGTAGTTGTGTCCTTGTGTCCCGGTCGTCATTTATATTCCCTGTGTCCCGGTCGTGATTTGTGTCCGGGTGTCCCAGTCTGTAATTTCTCTTTGAGGTTCCCGGTCGTCACTTATATTCCCTCTGTCTCGGTCGTCATTTGTGTCCCGGTCTGTAATTTCTCTTTGAGTGTTTTTTCTTTTTAGTTTTTTTTAATTTTCTTAAATACTTTTAATGACGTCATCGTCATAACAAACATGACGACAACTAACATCGCGCCACCCCAACACCTAGTTGGTCACCATCTTGACAACAATCTTGACAGGGCTTTTGAGGGTGAGGCTTTTCTTATTCCACGCATTCTCATGATTCCAATGGATCTGCCTTTTCAACCTAAAAGATTGCAATTCCCAATTTGATTAGCATATTTAGTTTTCAGTCCAGAACCACTAAAGCTATTATGTAAATATCAAAAATATTTAGGTTGTCTGAGCAATAATTTTTAGTTTTTATTTCAAAATAGAAAATTACCTGACAATTTTAGAATTATATCTATCTATATATATAAAAATAAGTTGTCTGTCTGTGGATCATGTTTCTGTGTCGACTGGCGTCATGAAGTTAGTTGTCGTCATTTTGCTATGACGGTGACGTCATTGAAGATATTTAAGACATATGTTCACGTAGAAATCTATTAATGTTTAAGTTTACAATGACTGATGAAGTTACCATGGCAAAAGCCGATGAAGATGCTCAAAGAGTCTATGCCAAAAAACTTGCTGCTGATAGAGAAAGTCAGAAAAGAAAGCGTGCCGAGGAACTACCAGAGCAACGCGAAAGCAGACTTGCTGCTAAAAGAGAAAGTGAAAAAAGAAGGCGTGCCTAGGAATCAAAAGAACAGCAAGGAAACAGGCTTGAGGCTGATAGAGAAAGAAAGAACAGAAAGCGTGCCGAGGAATCAAAAGAACAGCAAGGAAACAGGCTTGAGGCTGATAGAGAAAGAAAGAACAGAAAGCGTGCCGAGGAACTACCAGAGCAACGCGGAAGCAGACTTGCTGTTAAAAGAGAAAGTGAAAAAAGAAGGCGTGCCGAGGAATTACAAGAACAGCAAGAAATCAGGCTTGCTGCTGATAGAGAAAGTAAGAAAAGAAAGCGTGCCGAGGAATCACAAGAACAGCAAGAAATCAGGCTTGCTGCTGATAGAGAAAGTAAGAAAAGAAAGCGTGCCGAGGAATCAGAGCAACCTGAAAGTTATCGCCTGGCATTCAGGTACAACCCAGTCGATGATTATAGCTTGAGTAGATGTGTTCAAATCGGGACAATGTCTAAAATTTGTCCCTATTGCAAGGCCTTGAAATTCAATGGTGAAACAATGGGAATGTGTTGCGCCTCAGGGAAAGTTAAACTTCCTCTATTGGCTGCACCACCAGAGCCATTGAAGACTTTCCTTACTGGAACTACGTCAGAATCTAAGCGTTTTTTGTCAAAAATCAGAAAATACAACTCATGTTTCCAAATGACGTCGTTTGGAGCCCAAATCGAAAATCCAGATCAATTTATGTCTACTTTCAAAGTAAAAGGGCAAATTTATCATAGAGCAGGGTCCCTTCTACCATTCTCAGGCGAGAATCATAAATTTTTACAATTGTACTTCATCAGTGATAGAAATTCTGAATTGAATGCACGTTGCGAAATTTCTCCCAACGTTGAAAGGACAATCGTTTCCCAATTGCAACATCTTTTCCACGAAAATAATAATCTAGTGCGTCTGTTCAAAACAGCCATCGATTTGATGCCTACTGATACGCATAAAATTGTTATTTCCGCTGACAAAACGCCTCCTGGCCAACATGTGCGTAGATACAATGCTCCAACTATCGACGAAGTGGCAATCGTTATGGTTGGTGATCAGTTTTTACCTCGAGATATTATTCTTCATAAGCGAAACGCTCAGTTGTTAAGAATTGCTGAAACTCATCGATGCTACGATGCCCTACAATATCCTATCATTTTTTGGGATGGAGCCGACGGCTATCACTTTAATATTAAATTGATGAATCCAGCGACTAACAAAGAAATGAATAAGAAATGCAGTGCAATGCATTATTATTCCTATAGACTAATGATTCGGCAGGATGAAGAAAATTATATTTTAAAATGCCGTGAATTGTTTCACCAATTCGTCGTTAATATGTATGCTAAAATTGAATCAGAACGTTTGCTATATATCCGCCTGAATCAGACCAAGCTCCGCTCTGAACAATACATTCATTTGCGAGATGCAGTTATAAATGACGGTAATACCACAAACGTTGGAAGATTAACAATTTTACCTTCGTCATATGCTGGCAGTCCCCGTCATATGCATAAATATGCTCAAGATGCTATTGCGTATGTTCGTCTCTATGGTCGTCCAGATTTATTTATTACATTTACATGTAATCAATCTTGGGACGAGATACTGCAGCTTTTACTTCAAGGACAATCGGCGGTTCATAGGCATGACATTACGGCCCGTGTCTTCCGGCAAAAGTTGAAATCACTGATAAACTACATTGTAAAACTTGAAGTGTTTGGGTCAGTGCGATGCTGGATGTACTCAGTGGAATGGCAAAAACGAGGTTTGCCACACGCACATATACTAATCTGGCTACATAAAAAATTACTTCGAACGAAATTGATGATGTGATTTCCGCTGAAATACCTGATAAAAATGTCGATAAGGGGTTACATGATATTATTGTAAAAAATATGATACATGGACCTTGCGGTGCACTGAACGAAAATTCACCATGCATGGCCAAAGGAAGGTGCACAAAGCAATATCCTCGACTTTTAGTATCAAACACAATTACTGGCAATGATGGTTACCCACAATATAGAAGAAGATCTACTGAAGATGGCGGTAAAACAGCAATAATAAAGAAGCGTAACGGTACCACCATCGAAGTAGATAACCAGTGGGTCGTTCGCTTTGCAAAAATGATTCTTTTGCAAAAAAACTGCTATATACTGAAGTGCCTTTGTATTACACGTGGAATACTAAAAATAAAGTATTTGAACGTCGAAAACAGGGTAAGTCAGTCGACGGCCAACCTACCATCTTCAAAGATACCACGATAGGAAGACTCTACACCGTTCACCCCAATCAACATGAATGCTTCTTTGTACGCCTGCTTTTGGTGAATGTACCCGGTCCGACATCCTTTGAGTATTTGAGGACTGTAAATGGTACTATACATGACACTTACCGTAGTGCATGCCAAGCTCTGAATTTATTGGAGAATGACCAACACTGGGATAACTGCATCAATGACGCGTGCGAAACGTCAACCCCAAGTCAAATTCGTGCATTGTTTGACATCATTTTAACAACTTGCTCTCCATCAGCTCCTACAGAGTTATGGGAAAAATATAAGTCAAAAATGTCCGAAGATATACTCCATCGAAAACAGTTAGAGACGTCAGATATGACTTTTGATTTTACGTCAGAAATTTATAACTACACTTTAGTTGTTATAGAAGATTTGTGCGTACGTATGGCAAACCTTTGGCAGCACATTAATATTGCGTGCGGGAGATTTCAGGCAAACATTACCTATAATACATAGATCAACTCCTGCAGACGAAATGAATGCTTGCCTGAAAAATTCTAATTTATGGGCACACGTAAAAACATTAAAATTAACTACAAATATGCGTGTCCGATTGCAAAACGATGACTCTGGTCAAACATTTTCAGATCAATTGCTGGCAATGGGAAACGGAAAGCTCCCAGTAGACTCAATTTCAGGACGTATACAACTACCTGCTGATTTCTGTAATTTAGTGACGTCCAAAAATGAATTGATTGAAAAAGTATTTCCGAATATTCTAAAAAATTATAAAAATAATAAATGGCTAAGTGAAAGAGCGATTCTCGCACCCAAAAATATAGACGTTCACGAAATCAACATAATTGTTTTGACCAAGATTCGAGACCAGGCAGTCCTTTACAAGTCAGTCGACACAGTTTTGGAACCAAATGAAGCGGTTAATTATCCATCTGAATTTTTAAATTCCATAGATCTTTCAGGGTTTCCACCACACGTGCTACATCTAAAAATAGGCGTACCAATAATACTTTTAAGAAATATAAACCCACCAAAGCTTTGCAATGGCACTCGACTTGCCGTAAAAAAAACAATGGAAAACCTAATAGAGGCCACAATCTTGACAGGGCCTTTTGAGGGTGAGGCTGTTCTTATTCCTCGCATTCCCATGATTCCAACGGATCTGCCTTTTCAATTTAAAAGATTGCAATTCCCAACTCGATTAGCATTTGCAATCACCATTAACAAAGCTCAAGGTCAATCATTAGAAAAATGTGGTATAGATCTTAATACTGATTGTTTTTCCCATGGACAATTGTACGTTGCATGTTCGAGGGTCGGTAAACCTGAAAATCTATTTATATGCAGCGACAATTGGACAGCGAAGAATGTTGTATATTCGCAAGTTTTACGCAGTTAATTTGTATTTTGGAACCAAATGAAGCGGTTAATTATCCATCTGAATTTTTAAATTCCATAGATCCTTCAGGGTTTCCACCACACGTGCTACAACTAAAAATAGGCGTACCAATAATACTTTTAAGAAATATCAACCCACCAAAGCTTTGCAATGGCACGCGACTTGCCGTAAAAAAAACAATGGAAAACCTAATAGAGGCCACAATCATGACAGGACCTTATGAGGGTGAGGCTGTTCTTATTCCTCACATTCCCATGATTATAACGGATCTGCTTTTTCAATTTAAAAGATTGCAATTCCCAATTCGATTAGCATTTGCAACCACCATAAACAAAGCTCAAGGGCAATCACTAGAAAAATGCGGTATAGATCTTAATACAGATTGCTTTACCAATGTACAATTGTATGTTGCATCTTTGAGGGTCGGTAAACCTGACAATCTATTTATACGCACTGACAATGGGACAGCGAAGACTGTTGTATATTCACAAGTTTTACGTAGTTAATTTGTATTGTATCTATCTATCTATCTATCTATATAAAAACGAGTTGTGTGTGTGCATGTTTGTTTGTTTGTAAAAAGAGCGTTTGCATATGATGTCATTATTAGTACATACGGCTTTGTATATGGACAGACAATGGGAAAGCCAAGAATGTTGTATATTCGCAATTTTTACGTAGTTTGAAACACATATATAAATCTATCTATATTCACAGGTGGGACACAGGGACACAACTACAATGGCGCTTAACTAATATGGGGCGTAACGACTTACGCGCGCGGGGGGGATTGGGGGGCGCGAAGCACCCCACCAACTAGGTGTTGGGGTGGCGCGAAGCGCCACCCCAACAGCTAGTATATATATACATATCTATATTCACAGGTGGGACATAGGGACAAAACTACAATGGCGCGTAACTAATATGGCGCGTAACGACTTACGCGCGCGGGGGGGGCTTGGGGGGGCGCGAAGTGCCCCCACCAACTAGGTGTTGGGGTGGCGAAGCGCCACCCCAACAGCTAGTATATAGATATGTATATATATCTATCTATCTATATTCACAGGTGGGACACAGGGTTACAACTACAATGGCGCGTAACTAGTATGGCGCGTAACGACTTACGCGCGCGAGGGGGCTTGGGGTGGGGGTTGAAGCGCCACCCCAACAGCTTTTTTATATATATAGAAGATATACCAATTCAAAAACGAATGTATTCAAGCCGATGTAGCTGAGTTGCTAAGGCGTTATGTTCCAGGTTCTAGGTTCAAGAGATTCCAGGTTCGAACCTTGTCTTTAGCATAAATACAAAAGAAGAAAAAAAACTAAAAAAGGTAAAAATTACAAAAAAAACTAAAAAAAAACAAACTAAAAAGCTAAAAAACTAAAAAAAAAACTAAAAAAAGGTGAAAAACCAAAAACTAAAAAGAAAAAAAAAAACTAAAAAAAACTAAAAAAATGTAAAAACAACAAAAAAAACTAAAAACTAATAAAAAAACTAAAAAAGCTAAAAAACTAAAAAACTAAAAAAAAGGTAAAAAACTAAAAAACTAAAAACTAAAAAGAAAAAAAAACTAAAAAATAAAGGAGAAAAAGAAAACTAAAAAAATATAAATAAAAATAAAAAAAAACTAAAAAAAGGTGAAAACTTCAAAACAACTAAAAAGAAAAAAGTAAAAAGCTAAAAAAAGGTAAAAACCAAAAAAAAACCTAAAAAGAAAAAAAGGGAAAAAACTAAAAATTTATTTCATCATATACCAATTCAAAAACGAATGTATATAGAGACCGGGACACAAATGACGACCGGGACACTGGGACACAGGGAATATAAATGACGACCGGGACGCTCAAAGAGAAATTACAGACTGGGACACCGGGAAACAAATGACGACCGGGACATAGGGAATATAAATGACGACCGGGACACAGGGACACAACTACAACGAGGACGCCGGGGGGTAATGGGGGATATTTTTTGATTTTTGACGACCGGGACACTAGGACACAGGGAATATAAATGACGACCGGGACACTCTAAGAGAAATTACAGACTGGGACACCGGGACACAAATGACGACCGGGACATAGGGAATATAAATGACGACCGGGACACAGGGACACAACTACAACGAGGACGCCGGGGAGCACAGGGGGATATTTTTAAATTTTTATATAAATGACGACGGGGACACAGGGAATGTTCGATTAGCAATCACCATCAACAAAGCTCAAGGGCAATCATTAGAATCATGAGGTATAGATCTGAATAGGGATTGTTTTTCCCATGGACGATATATGTTGCATGTTCAAAAGTCGGTAAACCTGACAATCTATTTATATGCACAGACAATGGGACAGCGAAGAATGTTTTATATTCGTAAGTTTTACGTAGTTAAAAACATATATATAAATGTACTGTTATAAATGTACAGTTGTTGGGGTGGCGCTTCGCGCCACCCCAACACCTAGTTGGTGGGGCACTTCGCGCCCCCCAAGCCCCCCCGCGCGCGTAAGTCGTTACGCGCCATATTAGTTACACGCCATTGTAGTTGTGTCCCTGTGTCCCACCTGTGAATAGATATATATATATATATATATATATATATATATATATATATATATATATGTTTTTAACTACGTAAAACATGCGAATATACAATTTTTTAAAATTGTATTTTTTTTTTCTTTCAATTTTTTAGAATATTCGGAAATACTTTTTCAATCAATTCATTTTTGGACGTGACTAAATTACAGAAATCAGCAGGTAGTTTTATACGTCCTGAAATTGAGTCTACTGGGAGCTTTCCGTTTCCGATTGCCAGCAATTGATCTGAAAATGTTTGACCAGAGTCATCGTTTTGCAATCGGACACGCATATTTGTAGTTTATTTTAATATTTTTACCTGTGCCCATAAATTAGAATTTTCAGTCAATTTTCAATCAGGCAAGCATTCATTTCGTCTGCTGGAGTTAAACTACGTAAAAATTGCGAATATACAACATTCTTGGCTTTCCCATTGTCTGTGCATATACAAAGCCGTATGTACTAATAATGACGTCATATACAAACGCTCTTTTTACAAGCAAACAAACATGCATACACACAACTCGTTTTTATAAAGATAGATAGATAGATAGATACAATATAAATTAACTGCGTGGTGGGTTGATATTTCTTAAAAGTATTATTGGTACGCCTATTTTTAGTTGTAGCACGTGTGGTGGAAACCCTGAAAGATCTATGGAATTTAAAAATTCAGATGGATAATTAACCGCTTCATTTGGTTCCAAAACTGTGTCGACTAAATTTTTTAGAATATTCGGAAATACTTTTTCAATCAATTCATTTTTGGACGTCACTAAATTACAAAATCAGCAGGTAGTTGTATACGTCCTGAAATTGAGTCTACTGGGAGCTTTCCGTTTCCAATTGCCAGCAATTGATCTGAAAATGTTTGACCAGAGTCATCGTTTTGCAATCGGACACGCATATTTGTAGTTAATTTTAATATTTTTACGTGTGCCCATAAATTAGAATTTTTCAGGCAAGCATTCATTTCGTCTGCAGGAGTTGATCTAGGTATTATAGGTAATGTTTGCCTGAAATCTCCCGCAAGCAATATTAATGTGCTGCCAAAGGGTTTCGACTTCCCTCTCAAATCTTTCAAGCATTGATCCAGAGCCTCGAGCGATTTTTTGTGTGCCATTGTGCACTCATCCCAAATAATAAGTTTGCATTGCTGCAATACTTTACCCATCCCAGATGATTTGGAAATATTGTACGTGGGAGTTTAGTGGGATACGTGGGATATATACGTGGGAGTATTTATATATATATATATATATATATATATATATATATATATATATATATATATATATATATATATATATATATATATATATATATATATATATATATATATATATATATATACAAGCTGTTGGGGTGGCACTTCGTGCCACCCCAACACCTAGTTGGTGGGGACGCTTTGCGCCCCCCCCAAGCCCCCCCGCGCACTTAAGCCGTTACGCGCCATATTAGTTACGCGCCATTGTAGTTGTGTCCCACCTGTGGATATAGATATATATATATATATATATATATATATATATATATATATATATATATATATATATATATATATATATATATATATATATATATATATATATATATATATATATATATATATATATATATATATATATATATATATATATATATATATATATATATATATATATATATATATATATATATATCTATATATATATATATATATATATATATATATATATATATATATATATATATATATATATATATATATATATATATACATATATTTTTAACTACGTAAAACTTGCGAATATACAACATTCTTGGCTGTCCCATTGTCTGTGTATATAAATAGATTGTCAGGTTTACCGACTCTTGGACATGAAACATATAATTGTCAATGGGAAAAATAATCTGTATTCAGATCTATACCTCATTATTCTAATGATTGCCCTTGAGATTTGTTGATGGTGATTGTTAATCGAACATTCCCTGTGTCCCCGTCGTCATTTATATATCCCCCTGTGCCCCCGGCGTCCCCTTTGTTGTTTTTTCCTTGTCTCCCGGTGTCCCAGACTGTAATTTCTCTTTGAGTGTCCCGGTCGTCATTTATATTCCCTGTGTCCTGGTGTCTCGGTCGTCATTTTTGTCCCGGTCGTCATTTGTGTTCCGGTGTCCCGGTCTGTAATTTCTCTTTGAGTGTCCTGGTCGTCATTTATATCCCCTGTGTCCCGGTCGTCATTTGTGTCCCGGTGCTTTGTTGATGGTGATTGCTAATCGAACATTCCTTGTGTCCCGGTCGCTTTCTCTTTGAGTGTCCCGGTCGTCATTTATATTCCCTATGTCCCGGTCGTCATTTACGTCCCAATGTCCCGGTCTGTAATTTCGTCAGTCGACAAACATGACGTCAGTCAACACACAAACATGACGTCACTCGACACACAGACAACTTATTTATATACATATATCATAATATATACATATATTTAACTACGTAAAACTACGCGAATATACAACATTCTTTGCTGTCCTATTGTCTTTCCATATAAATAGATTGTCAGGTTTACCAACTCTTGAACATGCAACATAATAATTGTCCATGGGAAAACAATCCGTATTCATATCTATACCGCATTTTTCTAACGATTGCCCTTGAGCTTTGTTGATGGTGATTGCTAATCGAACATTCCCTGTGTCCCCGTCGTCATTTATATTTCCCCCTGTGCCTCCGGCGTCTCCGTTGTAGTTGTGTCCCTGTGTCCAGGTCGTCATTTATATTCCCTGTGTCCCGGTCGTCATTTGTGTCCCGGTATCCCAGTCTGTAATTTCTCTTTGAGTGTCCCGGTTGTCATTTATATAGATATAGAGATACAGTTTCATTTCAGTTTTTTTTTCTTTTTTAGTTTTTTTCTTTCCTTAGTTTTTTTTCTTTTTTAGTTTTTCTTTTTAAGTTTCTTCTTTTTATTGATTTGTTTTCTTCAATTTGTCAATGTAGGAGCTGATGGAGAGCAAGTTGTTAAAATGATGTCAAACAATGCACGAATTTGACTTGGGGTTGACGTTTCGCACGCGTCATTGATGCAGTTATCCCAGTGTTGGTCATTCTCCAATAAATTCAGAGCTTGGCATGCACTACG
>NW_027064376.1:0-17500 GCF_032884065.1 Artemia franciscana
ACGTTCAGAAATTAAATAAAAAACAAGTTTTTTCAACTGAAAGTAAGGAGCGACATTAAAACTTAAAACAAACACAAGTTACTCCGTATATGAGAGGGGGTATTCCCTCCTCAACACCCCGTTCTTTGCGCTAAATTTTTTTACTGTTTTAAAAAGTAGAGTTGAGAGAAAGAGTCAAACTTTAGAGTTATGAGCGAGGCGTTGAGGAGGGAAAACCCCCTTTCATATACGGGGTAATTTTTGCTTTAAGTTTTAGTGTCGCTTCTTACTTTCAGTTAAAAAAAACTTTGTTTTTTCTATATAATTATAAAAGAGACACACAGTTGTGTCAAATCAAAGCTTTTAAAACCAGCTTCTTTATTATATGCAACAAAAGTAGACCTACCTTAAGAACTGAAAAATTTTCACCCAAAAATCATTATTTTTTTAACTAAGCTACATTTTTAAAACTTTGAAAAAAAAAGATGTGGTTGATTGGTGTGAGCTTAAGGTGAATCTCCTTTGTTTTGATCTAATGATAATCTTAATTATCTCAATTTTTGATTATCTTAAAAAATGCTCAATATCTTTCTCAGGAATTTGTGTTTTCAGTGATAAATTCCACGTTTACTCCTGAATATGGCAAAAAATATGAACTATGAACTTTTTCCAAAAATACCATTGGTAATTAAATAAAAATTAAACTGTCACACCCACTCTAATTTCTATAAAGTACTATTTCAAGATTATCAAAATCGAAATTAATATGAATGGTCCATAGTTTGAAGCAGCTTAGTTATCTAAATTAAACAATTGTATCAGATTTTATTTATACCTTCTGATGTTTTAAAAACCTAAGTTTTAAGTTGTTTTTTTATTTTAAACGGCCCTTGTTGACGCGACAAACTATATTTTGGTCATATAATGGTTTATAAGGCCAGTAATGCTCAGGGGGAGTTTAATAGTTTTTTTATGTATACAAAAGATTTTGCCTTTTTTATTAAATACGAAAGTGTTCTGTGACACCCTTGTTTTTTCATTGCTACGTCCATTTCTTATTTCAATCTTATGTGTTGATTGTTCAAATGTAAAAAGCAGTCAAATTACCGGTTACTTGTTCAAATGTCAATTAGAATTTTATTGACAGACTGGGGTAAGTTTTATTGCGGCTTGATTTTTGATTGCTTCATTCATCGCTATGGAGAAAGCATTGTCTGTCCCAGGGATTATACATCAATTTCTACCTTCACCCTCCCCCCGTCCCTTCCTTCGAACAGATTCTGTATTTATCAAAAGTCTCAATAAGAGCAGGGATGTTTTGGCTTTAAAATGCACCCATTTAGGTATCTCCCTCCTTCAGTAAGTACAAAACAATTAGAGAAAGTCATTGTGGAAGTTTAAGTGCCTTTTAAGTTTTACAATTTGTCCATTGCTTACAGATACTATCGGTTATCGGAGAAGATACGGACGTTTTTCGCGGGGGTTTTCTACAGGGGGGATTGTCTTGGGGATTTTCAGTTGGTAAATAAGTTTTTGGAAGAATTACCATAAATATTTAATTTGATTTTCTTTCTCTTTGGACTCACAATTATACATGTGAAGAGAATGTTACGATGGAATGGTTCAGGAGGAATTTTCAGTAGGGATCAAATTGTCTACCAAGATGGAAAATGTGATTAATTTCCACAAAGATGCTGCATTATGATATTAAATAGTAACATTAAACCCCAAAATGAGAAGCAAAAATTCATTCTGTATAAGAGAATCACTGCCCCTTCGTTGGTCCAGCCTCCTCCTCATGGTTTCAAAACTTTGGAGGGGGCTCATTAAATCAGAAATTGTACTGCAGATAGAAAAAAAGTCTATGTAGGCCTACTGGACGTGTTTCTGATCGAAAAGGGTGGACTGATATAATGTTCATTAGATATTGATGCCAGACATTCCTTCAAGTTTCGGGACCCTCCCCCTTAAAATGGGAATTCCAAGATATTCTAGGGATGTGCACAATAATTTTTGCTAACATGGTTTTATGATTGCTTGAAAACTTTCTTTGCTTGAAATATTGCAAATTTCCACACCAAAACGTTAATCCTATCTTGCTGGAATATGCGCTACTAACCTATCATAATCAGAGGGTCCAGAATGGCATGCAAAAACTTGGAAAAATATGTTTGGATTGAGTTGTTGCAAGATAACAAAAACCTATAGAATCAGGACTTCATAGAGAAACATTTTATCATTAGATGACATGGAGACATATGACAAAAAAGAGAGAAACATTCTAAACCCTCTTTCTCAAAGGGGATTTAGAATACGGCCTGTAACTAGACCTACGTTGCCTGAGCAACGTGAAGTGTTGTGGCAACCTTTGTCCGGCTTCGCCGAATAAAGTGTTGCGAAAGCAACACTTTGGTTTTGTTTCTTTGCTATCGGTTAAACACTGAAGTTGTCAGCCTATCTGAGCTTTTAAAACGCTATGTTCAAAGAAGAAAGCGATCAGTAATCACATGATCAAAGGCTATTCCTCAGCGTTGAAAATACAACAATAACAAAAGAATATCGAAAGAAGGGATTAAATTGACTTTGCAGCCACTTGAACTTTATCCTTTTCAATCGTAGACATCGTGACGGATGAAAGCTTAGTACAATATCTCATATAATCCAGTTGGTATTATAAAGATATCTGTAACTTTTCAGGATCAAAATACCATAAATAACACTATTAATTATGAAGAAACTATTATGACATATTTTTTATCAGCTCATAACGAGCTATCGATAATAACAAAAGAAGAAACAAAATTGACTTTGCAGCCAGTTGAATGTTATCCTTATCAATCGTAGACATCGTGACGGATAAAACTTGAAACAGTATCTTATAAGATCTAGTTGGTATTATTAAGCAATCCGTAACTTTTCAGGATCAAAATACCATAGATAAAACTCTATTAATTATTACGAAACTGCCTCGTTGTTTTGCGTTATCGTTTGTACCCATTGCGTAAACACTTAATTCTAGATTACAGTGAGTATGGGTAGGCTACACTAACTAGCAAAAGTTACAAACCCCTCTTCACTGAAGATGATTGTAGTCTAACAGACGATTATTACTTAGAAGTCCCCTACATGTCTTACCACTGGAACCAAATCAAATAGCAAAATTTGCAAACCCCTCATTGCCGAAAGCCGACCTTTCCTTACAAGTCCCCTGCATGTCTCACAATTGGTATCGGCCTATTTTTGGTTTTAGAGTGTACCTTGCTACTGAAATTGTCAACCCCTTAAAATTCTCAAACTGGTATATCTCATGAAGGAATTTTTGTACCAAAAAATGGATGATATATACCTTGGTCAGCTCATCACGAGCTATAATACAAAGAAGGGACTAAATTGACTTAGCAGCCAGTTGAACTTTATCCTTCTCAATCGTAAACATCGTGACGGATCAAGACTTGGAACAATATCTTATATACTCTAGATGGTATTATAAAGCTATCCGTCAACTTTTCAGGATCAAAATACCATAAATGAAACTCTATTAATTATTACGAAACTTCCTCATTGTTTCACGTTGTCGTTTGTACCCGTTGCGTAAACACTTAATTCTATGTTACAGTGAGTATGGGTACACCAACTAGCAAAAGTTACAAACTCTTCTTCACTGAAGATGATTGTAGCCCAACAGACGAATGTTACTTACAAGTCCCCTGCATGTCTTACCACTGGAACCAAATTGGTCTTATCATCAAATACACCGGAAACAAATAATAGGTACACCAACTAGCCAAAGTTGCAAACCCCTTATTGCCGAAGATGAATATGGTCTAATAGCCTACTGTTGCTTACAAGTCCTCTACTTGTCTCACAATTGGTATCGGCCTTTTTTTGGTTTCAGTGTATACCCTGCTACTGAAGTTGTCAACCCATTGAAACTTTCAAACTAGTATATCTCATGAATGAATTTTTATACAAAAAAATGGATGACATACACTTTGATCAGCTCATCAAGAGCTGTTGATTGCCATCGAAAGAAATTCTATCTGTCTTAGTTCAAAAGTTGATTTTTTTTTTCTTCCGTATGCCAACTTTTTAACGTCACCACTTAGAAAAGAGCAAGGATAAGCTCCAATTTCTTTAGCAATGACATAACTTTTAAAGTTTAAGAGGTACATCTGATAATATTTCTCTACCTCAATCCCAAGTCCGAAAAAACCAATGATAAACCCAGCGAAAATCACGGCAGCACTTTCGGACCCGTGGGAAAATGCAGCTTTTTTGCTTCTGTCAATATTTCTATTTATCGCTAAAAGAAGATATATTGGCTGTGGGGCCGGGTAACTGCCGCATATATTTAACACTTATAGATTTCAGTGCATCTTCAATTTGAAAGTGATGCCTGCCTGCTTGCCTGCTAGAACGGAGCTTTCCACTCGAAAGCAGAAACAAAGTTTGATGAAACGAACGCTTGGCTGCACAACTTCAGATACTCCTCTCTGACATAGGCTATATAACTCCACTTCACTTCGCTCACTATAGTCTCTGGCTCGTGGACAAGCAAAACCATACTTTTTGGCCCCAGGCAAGAGTTCTGCGGAGCTTTCCAAAATGTAATGCCATAGTCATCAATCCGGCCTGAGGTCCACACTTTCCGTAAAAACTGCACAGGTTAGACCCTTACTAGTTTCCAGGAATAAGCCAGGATCGGCGGCATAGAAAAAAAAAACAAAAGCAAAACAAAAACGGGACAAAACCAAAGTGTTGCTCTCGCAACACAATAAGCCAGACATTACCTTTGAGGAGATGAATGTGGCAAGGAGGGCTTATCCGGCAGAAAAATTGAACTTGAATGAGGCTATACGACATCAAGATTACAAAATAGACAGTAGGGTTAACGACAACTGGATGTACGAAAGGTTGACCGGCGTTTACCTCTCCGGAAACACCCCTTAGAAAACATCCCCCGGAAAAGGCCACCCCCACGCGACTAATTGGTCTCCAACCCCTTTGGGCCTTAAAAAAATGACTAGAACTCAATTTTTGTTCTAACGAGAACAATCCAAAGTTTCTACGACCCTGAGTTGGAGGTATGGATGAGGAAGGAGCAGTCCCCCTCCTATACGGAATAAATTCTAGTAATTTTGGGGTTTAGTGTTACTCTTTACTTTCATAATAACAGCGTAGACGAGAAATATTCACAGAAATCATAAGGGAGTAGATATCAATTTCAAATTTTTGATGTGTTTTTTAAATTTTCTTTTGTTAAAAAAAAACTTAAAAATAATTTTTCTTCATTCGAAAGAAATTTTCTGGGTGAAATTTTTAGCTAGAATGAAATTATCGGGGTGGAATATCATCGGTAGAGGGGGGGGGGGCATTTTACGTGAAAACATCTTTCCACAGAGGAAATTTTCGTTGGGAGAAGGAATTTGTCATGGAGAAGAGACGGATTTCCCATTATTATTTAAAAATGATCAGAAACTTAAGTTTTTTTCAAGAAACAATTTTTATTCAACTGAAAGTAAGGAGCAACATGAAAACTTAAAACTAACAGAAATTATTACGTAGGCTAAATGAAAAAATTGCCCCCTCTTCAAGACCTTGCTCTTTACACTAAAGTTTTGACTTTTAATCCCAATTCTTTAAGAACGATTCCTGAAACACAATGGTCGTATAACTATAATAGCAAGTTTTTTTAATTAAAAAAAATTGCGTAAAGAGCGAGGTCTTGAGGAGGAGGCAACCCCTTTCATACACGTAATAGTTTCTGTTTGTTTAAGTTTTGATGTTACTCCTACCTTTCAGTTGAAAAGGTTTTTTTTTATTTAATTACTTACAGATAGTATGTTTTAACGGGAAGCATATGGAACAAGTTTTTTAAAGAATAGTAAAGAGCTTCATTAAACTAAAAACGAGCAGAAATAAAATTAAATAATCTTCAACGTCAAAAACTGTAGTCATGAAAAAGACTATGTCAATAAAAACGAACAAAAATTAAAAACAAATATGTCAAAGAATATTAATAAGCTCGATTAAGCTAAAAATGAGTAGAAATAAATTCAAATAATTTTCCTAGGGTAAAATTCCAACAAATCACCGTCAATAAATGAATTATATCCAAAACGAACAGAATATTACAATAAATAACCGAGTCAGACTCAAAACGAGCAAACATAAACATAAGTAGGGCTGATAACCCCCACATCTTCTCAAGACCAGAACAGAATTTACACTTTTACTGAAAACAAAATACGTTTTATATGTTTTTACTTTTTTTACTTTAATAAAGAAATAATAAGACCATATGGAATAAATATCAGAATATGTATATTAAACTGACAATACACGTGTTTTTTTGTTTTTCCTCACAAGGTTCAAATGATATTATGGTCTTGAGAAGATAAGGGTGTTGTCAGCCCTACTATTTTAAATTTTCGCTCTTTTTTCGACTAGGTTATCTATTGTAATTTTTGTTCGTTTTGGGAAACATTTATTCCCATTTCTCCTTTTTCCTTAGCACTTTGAAACGAAACTAAGAAAAACAAACTCAAATAAAATTCTCAAATTTGGAAAACCATATTTTCCACGGAGGGGGGGGTATTTTCTGCAGATGGTATTTTTCGCGGGGGAGTATTTTCCGGAGCGCCTAGGACCGTACGAAAGAGCCTTTAGAATAACCAGTACTCTATTTCACAGACTAGCCAATCGAAGACAGCACTCGGAGGGTACCCACTGTAAAAGACATTCGGAATGGTAAAGGCTGTTTCCAGTCAAAAGTTATGATAAAGGACAAGCAATTAGAGCCTGTTGCCTTGAACGAGTACAAAGAAAAAACTTTATGTTCCAATTTTAAAAGGAAACAGTTTGAGTCGTTATGATCCATCCAGTCCATCGGTATCTCAGAACCTCTCTTGATGGTTGTTTACCTAATGGTACACCCATTAAGGTGAAAAATGTAGTGTGCATACTATTCCTATTGGGAATAATATTAGAGACGACGCTACTACAAAAGGATTAGTAAAAAAGAACTATTTACCTCTACTAGTAGTCTTTGTTCAAAAAACAGAAATAAATTTTATTCTCAGATTCAGGGACAGCCTCAAATAGCTTACTGTAATGAATCCCAGTTAAATGTATATAATAATAGTGATTGGGAAGTTTATCATTCTTCCTAGATCAAGAATATTATTGTATATTTCCAAAACTTGAATATTTCCAAAACTTGAATTGTTTTAGAATGAGTGTCTTATACCGGAAATTATAGACTATCGCGTTAGTAGAAATATACTCTTGTTCAACCTTCTGGCGTTGTTATGCGAAAGATTCCAATGAAGCCTCTTGACAGGGGACGCAAGTCATATCTAAGGCAAAGTATTTATATAAGAAAATAATTCAAAAGTACCCAGAAAGTACCAAATTTGTTTTGACTTCTGATCATGATGGAATTGAAAGGATTGTTGATCTTTAGATGAATCTGGTCACCGGGGAAGGGGCTGCAAGTTACTCATTCTTTGACCATTGTTTACATATAGTAATGGTTATTATGAAATGTACAGACGTTTTCAGGGGGACTTTTTCGCGTTGGGGTGGGGTTACGTGGGAGGATTTTTCCATGGAGGAATTTATCATGAGGGAAGAGAATTTCCATCAAGGGGGTGCAGGATTTCCTAGCATTATTAAAAAAAATGAGAAAATGCATATTTTTTTCACTTGGAAGTAATGAATAGCATTAAAGCTTAAAACGAACATAAAATATTACTTATATAAAGGGGTTCGTCCCCTCCGCATTACCTTGATCTTTACACTAAAGTATTTTTAATAATTTCAACTATTTATTCTATGGCCTTTATGATTCAGGGGGTCATTCTTAAAGATTTGGGATAATATTCAAGCTTTAGTGTAAAGAGTGAGGTATTGCGAGAGGGTGAACCCCCTCATATACGTAATAAAAACCTCTCTTTACGCTAAAGTTTTTTAATTTTCTAAAAAGCAGAGTTGAAAGAAAAAGTCAAACTTTAGCGTAAAGAGCGGGGCGTTGAGGAGGGAACAGCCCCTTTCGTATACGGAGTAATTTCACAACATTGGCACACTTTTGTCAGGCTTTCAAAATGCTACCTTGTGTACCAGATTTCTAAATGCTATTTTCTAATTGTAACTTATTTTGTAAAAACTTAAAAAATATTTAACATTTCTTAGTTGGGACTTAACATGTGTTTTAAGATTGGACCGAAAACAAAAGTTTACTTGAAAAATTTTTAGGGTAGGTTTTCTCAAAATTACTCGTGTTAAAAACCTGGATTAGTAAAGTCTCAAAGAAGTCTCAAGGATTAGTAAAGTCTCAAAGAATACATATTAATATCTTTTGAGCAAAAATAAGAGCAAAACAAACCAGATAAAAACAAAAAGACAAAACAGACAACCCGGAAAGCAAATATAACTAAAAAAATACAATATGAAGTAATTAAGAAATCCAACAATGTGGGAAAAACCACCAATAGATGAAGTTAAAAACACAGAATTTTAAGTCATAAAGAAAAAACACACATCCGTGATCTTTCTTTGGAAAAAAAAGATTGAAATTTGCAAATTTTTGTAGATGAAAGGTGTAAGCATTCTAAGTGTCATTGAACCTTGAGATAAATATGAAATTAGTTTTGGAGGTGGGAGGGAGAATAACATTAATATTCAACCCCTCTTTATTTCCGAAAATATTTCTGTTCCACACCGTGATTGTTATCTCGTAGAACCCCAAACAATCTGTAGGGAATTTATGCGAATAATATTTAGCAAATCCTCCTCCGTTTTTCGGAACACCCACTATCATCCGTTTTTCTTGACCGCTATCATCACTCTAGCTTTCAATATCCTAATCTTGGTTCGCAGATTTATCCTCTACTCTTCCAAACTTTTTTTTTCAACTGTTAAAAAACACCCTAGGCTATTTTATTTTTAACATCTTGACACCACTCATTGTCTTTACTAATAACACTACTTATATAAGTGAAGCTTATCACTCGATCAATCTTTTCGTTACCCAACATCACCTCTTTGCCATCACTTTTTCCAAGTGATACAAGATTGATAGAGCGAAGCGTATTAGTCCATGAGCCCTGAGGGCAGCGGGGCGAGGTCTCTATTCTATATTTATTCAACAAAGAGCAATAAAACTAAAAAAAACTCAAACGAGGTTTACTAAATAAAGACAGACCTCGTCCCGCTTCCCGCGGGGCTCATCGACTAGTATGTTTCGTTCTATAGGTAGTGTTCCCTGTGAGCACGCCCATTCTGCGCATTTTTAGCTTGCTCCATGGAGGAGAAGGGTCAACCAGAAATGAATGCACTTCTATACATATAAAAATAAGTTGTCTGTGGGTTATGTCTGTCGAGTGACGTCATGTCATCATGTCATGTCGTCATGGAGTTAGTTGTCGTCATGTTTGTTATGACGATGACGTCATTAAAGGTATTAAAGAAAATCGCTCAAAGACAAATTTTTAATTGTAAGAAGATCGTGGACAAATTTAGATGCGCTTCTAGAATTAGCATTTCTAAGTGCTTTAGATGCGCTTATAGAATTAGCATTTCTAAGTTCTGTAAACTGGAACGAAAGTAAACATTTGCCGATACTTTGACAAAAACATCATTTTTATATTAATTTTCAATTATCAGTTTCTTTTTCTTTGGTTTTAGTTTTGAAAATCCAACTCCTGTTGTTCGAGTCGAATTTTAAGCCATATCAATAATTTTTTTTTTTTTTTTTAATTTAAGAGATGTAGCCTATTTGTGGATCTTTGAAGCCTCAAGAATTAGGATTGAGCACAAGTTATGAAGTTTAAAACGGTTTTATTGTATTTCATCTAAGCAGAAGATGTATTTTTCAAAGTTTCACTTTTATAACACGAATATTTTTAAAGGTCATCAAAGGTCAGGGCCCAACAGAGGGAGAAAGAGTCGAGGTAGTTACTTCAAAATACCTTCCCGGGGCATACTTTAGTCCATAGACCCATCCATGAAAGTTTCATTTTCATAACCTAACCCCTTTCCAAGATAGCCAAAAGTAGCTAAAGTAGAATTCTACCCCCCCCCCGACCTGCTATACTTTAACTCCCAGCCCTATCCCGCTATACTTTACTCCCAACCCCTCCCTAAAAGTTTTGCAAATATAGAGGTGGAATTATAGATTTCCAAGGCTTTCTGCCACATGTCCGTCTTATTTTCCGGTTCTCGCTTCGTCACAGTTGATTTACTTTAGGAGTTTACAGATACACGGGTTGAAATAAGAGACGCATTGGGAGAATACATGAGAAATCTAATTTCGTCTATATATTTGCACATCAAGGGATTGGGGGTAAAGTATAGCGGAGCTGCACGCAAAATTTGTTAGCTATCCTATAATTATTCTGCATATTGAGCAGTAGGAATTCTGGTATCATTCAGAAGACACTCAAAAGTGAAGTTAGGTTCTTTCTTGAAACAAACTACGATGCACGTACATTTTAATGAAACATTTTATACATAGAGGTGGTTAGGTTAAGTTAGGTTTTTGATATAATGTACACCATATAATATACACCATATGATATAATATAAAGGACATTGGGTATAATGTACCCAATGTCCAAATATATAGCCCAAACTTTTGGTAAAGCTAATGAAATAAAACAAAATGTGATGAAAATATAATACTTCATTAGGAAAATTGTAAAATTACAACTTAGAATTATGTACCCAGAACGCAGAAAATGTCGATAAGAATCGCGTTAAAAGGAGGTTTTCCTTCTGCTTTTACTGGCGCCAGAGGCCTTATCCTGGAAAAATGTAATTGCCTCTTTTTCAGTCTTCGGCAAATACTAAATCTTCATTTCAAAATCCATGTTCAGGCACTATCTTCTATCACTATGCGAAGCAAACTAAATTGAGTTTTGTTTTGGTGGCTATGAAAGCGGATTTTCTCAGCAAAATTCTTGAGTTCGTTCTGAATTGAATCAATTGAATAATGAACAAGTACCAAATATTTAATTAAAGCATATCTACATCGTAGTTTGTTTCACGAAAGAACCTAACTTCACTTATTGAGTGTGTTCCGAATAATACGCAAGTACCGGAATAGTTTTCTTAGCATGATTCCTTCTCAATAGCCCATAATCTAGACCTTTACCAAACATTTTAGAGCAGGGGGAATTCTCATTAAAAAAATGCTTCAAGGTATATTACTTAAAATAATTGAAAAATAACAAATATAGCCTACCCTTAAATTGATGTAAGAGACTAAATTGTTGCAAAGAGCGAGGGGGGTCTGAAAAGCAAGTAAACCAGAAGTAGCACAGTAAATCTGATTAGCGTATTAGAAACTTCTTGAATCTATTAATGTGATAATTTGCTTATTATAGGCTAGTATACAGTCCAGAATTAACATCTATAAGCTTGTTATGCAATTATGCTTGATTCCTGAAGCTTTCCCAGCAAAATCCAAAACCTATTTCCCGAAAAAAACCGAATTTACTTACTTTTGTTATCACAACTCGAGTAGGGTAACTTTTGTTTCAACTGCTATAATTCGACTTAAACAAATGTCTATTTCCGAACTGAGGTTTTATCTTAAACTACAAAATGAATGATCTTATTCTTATCTGTTTACAATTCGCTTAGCTGCGACTAGATAAAGGCCTAGATTCTATACAAAAGTTTTCTATTTTCATATTTTTTCAAATTGGTTTTATCTGGCATATGGCGAAGTGGTACTTGTGTATTATTCAGAACACAATCAATAAGTGAAGTTAGATTCTTTCGTAAAACAAACTCCGATGCAGGTGCATTTTATGAGAAAATCCGGTTTCCTAGCCACAAAGACAAAACTCAATTTAGCTTGCTACGCATAGTGATAGAAAATATCACTTTCTTTATATACCTTATATACCCCAGAGCATATCTTACAACCCTTGCCTGGAGGGCTCTGGGGTAGGATGTCATTCTCAAAGACATAATATTTGGACCTTCCAATTACGTTAAGCAAAATGGCTAAAACCAAATGTGATTGGATGTGCTTGAAGAAATGATAGGCGTAGGAGGGGGGCTAGTTGCCCCCCAATCACTTTCGACAATTCAAAAGGGCACTGATTCTTTTAATTTCCAATCGAATGAGCTGTTTTCGAAGTTTCTACGACAACAGATGGTCATTTAAAAATTTCTTCAGATGTATTTTAGGAAAATCACAAAATCACTTGACTTCCAAGACGAGTGAACCATAGAATACCATTTTCTCAGATTGATCACAAACCGTTGCCCACTTGCGAGGTTTGCAAGTACAACAACTTGCAGAAAACACATTAAAGATATCTGTGCAGAAAACACGAATTTATTTGTTTGTTTCTTCTTTTTTTTTATACGCCGAAATAGACGAATGTTTTGGTGGAAAATTAGACTTCCTATTCCTAATAGTTACAGAGATATAGGCTTCTGCTATTTGTATGTTCGAAAAACTTTTTCAGCAATTTACAATCTTGACACAAACAGTATAATTTTGAATTTAATTTATATTTTCTAAAGTTTAAGTAAAAAATAACACTAAAAAATAAAACTCAAAAGATGCTACCTATGCTCTTTGACAACCTGGACTCAATTACTCTATTTTTACTTATTTAAATTGTAAGAGCAGAAGTAGTTATAGTAGTATCCCCAAAAGTTTCAACTGAATACCCCCAGTCGTTCTCGATATATTGCTGAGGTACCTTGTGGACCCTGAGGGCTTTGGGGGGGGGGTCATCTTCAAAGACACAATACCCAGACCTTTCAATTGCATTAAACAAAATGGATATCTCATAACTTTGATTGGATGGGTTCGGAGAAATAGTGGGCGTAGGAGGGGGGTTAATTGCCCTTCAATCACTTTTGACCATTAAACGGGGCACTGGATCTTTCAATTTCTAATCGAATGAGCTGTTTTCGAGGTTTCTACGACAACAAATACCCATCTCAAAATTTCTATCAGATGCATTTTCAGAAAATATGATGTGTGGAGCGGGGGGTTATCCACCCTCCGATTAATCAGAGTCTTTGAAAAAGCACTGGATCGTCTGATTACCAATACAATCAGCCCCCTCCGAAATTTATGCTATCATCCTTTGTATATGTACCTTATATGCCCTCAAGACATAACTGACAACCCCTTTCCTTGAGGGCTCTGGGGGTTGTCGTTCTCAAAGATATAATTTCTGGGCCTTTCAGTTACACAAAACAAAATGGCTATCTCGAAATTTGGTTTGGATGTGTTGGAAGAAATGGTGGGTATGGGAGGGGGTTAGTCGCCCTCCAATCACTTTTGAATTTTAAAAAGGACATTAGTCCTTTCTAATTCTGAACGAATGAGCCCTTTTCGAAGTTTCTCCAGCTCCTTCAATGCGAAGGGCCCTAGTTTAAAAAATAAAACAAATAAAAATAGATAAATAATGCCTTATCCCTACATCGCTCTTTGCTTAGGCAGTGCTATTGCGCTGCCTATGACAAACTTAATCAAGATCTTTTTAAGCTGACAGGGGTAAGGAAAATCTGGAAAAATTAGAAAAAATACCCAAAGATCAACAACTAGACGAAGTATTGTGTAAACACATTTGACCCAAAGTAGCCCACCGTCAGCTGTTCATGAAAAACCCAAATCATGTAGTGAATGCTGAACGCCATATCAATAAACTCTTTCGTCATCGACTTTAAGAACACAAGCTGCTTAGGTGAAAAGCCAGTAAATGAACGAGAGTTCTTAATGAAAGTTTACCACGACCTAGTTACCCTCCATTTAAAGCACCTTTAGAATGGCCACGTTTGTTGTTCCAAATCAGTGAAGTAATTTGTGAAATACTTCTTGTGACTCTCGTTTCGATCGAATGGCCCACTTGACTCCCAAGATGAGTGAAACATAGAATTTACATAATTTCTCAGATTGATCACATAACCGTTGACGGCTGGCGAGGCTTGCAGACAAAGCAACTTGCAGAGAACCACAATAAAGATGTCAGGGTAGAAAGCAAGATTTTATTTGTTTGTTTCTTTTTTATAATACCGAATAGACGAATATTTTGGTGTAAAACGTGACTTCCTGTCCCTAATAGTTACAGATAGGCTTCGATAGACGATTCCCGTGAAATTGACCGACCCTAGTATTAACGTAACTCCATAAACAGCAAAGTCTTTGGGGAAACTTCGTCATATGCCAGATAAAGCCAATTAAAAAAAAAACGAAAATAGAAAACTTTTGTATAGAATCTAGAGCTTTATCTAGACCCAGTGGTGGAGAGAGGATGAGATGCATTTGTGACAGCAATGCGTAATATTTTGAAATTCCGGTATTTAATTAAGAATCGAATGGTAAATTTCTGCTTTTCTTTCCCTTCTTTTTCTCCAAACCTGCCATTAAGCAAACCGAGCTAGTTTCCTTTGAAAGTGCTCAGCATAGGGTCCTTGTGAGTCGTAAACCCCTTTAGTGACAAACAGTTGAAAAGTTGATTATTCTAGCCACCTTATTTTTCTAGAATATCGAACTTTAACACAGATAAGAATAAGATAGTTAATAATAATAATAAGAAGAATAGTTAAGATAATATATCAGTAGCAGAATTGCGGACATACAATTTTTTTTCAGTGAATCTTAGCAGTCGAAAGTTGAAAGACAAGTTTACCCTACTCAAGTTGTGGTAGCAAAAGTAAGTAAATTCATTTTTGACTCCTAAAAAGGGTACTAGAACTTTGAATTTCCATCCAAATTAGCTCCTTTAAATGATAATACTTGCTATGATAGAGCAGTGCTACCTATGATATTACTTATAAGCACTTTTAATGGAGCCTTTAGTAGTAGAGTTACTAGCAATAGTCTTAGATTTAGTATTAGTAGTAGCAGTAGCAACAAAAATAAAAGTAGTAGTAGTAGTAATCGTAGGATGCAAATGTTGAAAATATTGCAATATTGCTTAAATGCTCTTTTAATGGAGCCTTTAGGAGTGGACTTACTAATAATAGTTAGCTTTAGTATTAGTAGTAGCAGTAGCAACAATAAGGAAAGAAGCAGTAGTAGTAATCGTAGGAGTAGGATGTTTTTAGTTCAACATCTCCACAACAAGCGTTGCAAGTTTTAATTTCACATGTGAAACTATTCCTAAGATATTGCTGATATGCCCTTTTTACAACCTGTATACATATGGCAGGATATAATCCGCAAAGCAGAAATTAAAAAAAATATTCTCTGAGAATTTTACCGTCATACCCTTAGACATAGTTGTAACAGTAGTCACTGCAGTAGTATATTTGCTCAGCTTAATAAAATTAACCATTGCTATGATATTGTCGATATGCTCTTTTTAACCTATATAGTCATATACTTTCTTGAAATTATCATCTTATTGCCCTTAACCATACAAATACTTGTGATAGAAGTAGTAATTGGAGTAATAGTAATAGTAGTAGTAGAACTAGTAAATAGTATTAGTAGTTGTATTGGTAGCAGTAGCAGTAGTATTAGTAGTGGTATGTATATATTGCCTTTTAGTCAATTGATCATTCTCTTTAAGTATTCTCTGAGAGTTCCAACTTAATACACAAACCAATTCTGAAGATACGCTATTTTGACAATCTAAATGCACATAGTGTCTTTTGTTAGTTCGAATTTTCCACCAAAATTCTCTCAAATTTTACCTTCATAGACTTAGACTTAATAGTACTATTATCATAGTACTTTCGGTGGTAGTAAAAGTAGTTACAGTGTTTGTGTTGTATTAGCAGTAGTAATAGTAGTAGTAACAGCAGTATTATTAGCGGTACTAGCCTGTACATATTGCCTTTTGCTCAGTTGAATATCGCTTTCATGATAACCCGGAAGTTTTAGCTTGACATATTAAGCCGTTCCAAAAATATTGTTGATATGCGCTTTTGACACTGTTTTGACGCCCTTTAAGCATTAACTTTTAAGCATTATATTAATTTTTTGTCAATTGATCTTCCCCTTTAAGTATTCTCCGGAAGATTCGAGTTAATACCCAAATCAATGAGATACACTTTTTTGAGACTCTACATACGCATAGTGTATTTTAATATAGTTCAAACTCCCCCTCAATACTATGTCACATTTTCACCTTTATACGTGTAGCCTTAACTATACTAGTATCATAGTAGAGGTAGTAGCAGTTAGAATAGTAGTAGCAGCAGCATTAATAACGGTAGTAACAGTTACATTTTGCCTTTTGGTCAACTGGACATCCCACTCATGCCCCTGAAGTTTCCTCTTGGTAAGATAAGCCGTTCCAAGCATATTGCTGATAGGCTCGTATCAGTAATCCGTACACCCATAGCATGTTTTGATTTAGTTCAAATTTCCCTTCTACGTTTCCTCAGGTATTGTTTTCAATATCCTCACCCTTAATAGTACTCGCTACAGAAGTATTAGTTTTAGGGATGGTAGTGGTAGTAGTAATAGTACTTTTGGTAGCAGATGGACCAGCAGTAGCTGTAGTAGTAGCGTGCAAATATTGCCTTTTTGGTCAATTGATCATCTCCATTATCATTTCCTGAAAATTCCAAATTGATATACTCAGTCATTCCAAAGGGAGACCATTTAACACTCAATATACACATAACATGTTATGATCGAGTTCAAAACTCCCCTAAGCATTCCCTGAAGGACTGATCTCGATGCCCTTCGTATTTTGGGAAAGTAGAAGTCAAACATACATGCCGCTTCTCAATAAGATATACTATATTTAAACAATTAACAAATTACATAACATTTAGCCCTTGCCCTGAGGCCTCGAAAGGGGGGGGGGGTCGAAATCCCCGATTACATAATTACCGAGCTCTTCAATAATGCTGAAAAAATGCCTCAAAATTTTTTTTGGATGTTTGTTACAGAAAATGATGGCCGTAGGGGGGGGGGGGGGGGCTCTCAAATCACATTATATGCCATCAAGGCATGGCTTTATATTCACATCATTTTGAATCTCAAAAAGGGCACAAAAGCTTCTGATTAACAATCCCATAAGCCTCCTCCAAGGTTTATATGATCACCCTTTCTACATAAGCCTTATATGGCCTCAGGACATAACTTACAATCCTTGTCCTGAGGGGTGTAGGCGGGATGTCGTCCTCAAATATAGTTTCTGGACCTTTCAATTACGTTGAACAAAAAAAAGCACTATTGCACTGCCTATGATAAACCCTGCATGTAAAAAATATGCAAATTGCACGGTTTGCAATCCTTACCTGGGACTATGGGGCATTCCTGGAAAAAGAGCCATTAAACATTTCAAGTAGTTTGAACAAGATTACAATTTAAAAATTTGTAATACGGCTCTGAAAAAGGGGGAGAAACTAAAAAGGACAAGGAAGGGGAGGTCTGGCCACCCTCTCATCTTTGTTCAGCTTCTCCCCAGCATAACCTATTTACATTATTTACTATTATCTACTGAAGTTCATTCCTCGTTTATTTTAAACCTCTCCTTTAAATAATAAAAAAAATAAAGAACCAGAAATTTTTAGTCCTTTCCAT
>NW_027064376.1:22500-26556 GCF_032884065.1 Artemia franciscana
CAAATTCCTTTGTAACAAGGATTGGAACGGGAAGCAGGATTCCCGTTCCTTAGTAGTGCATTAAATAAAAAAAACAAGTTTTTTCAACTGAAAGTAAGGAGTGACATCAAAACTTAAAACGCACAGAAATTACTTCGTATATGAAAGAGGCTGCTTCCTCATCTACGCCTCGCTCTTTACGCTAAAGTTTGACTCTTTCTCTCAATTCTTCTTTCTAAAACAGTAAAAAACTTTAGCGTAAAGAGCGGGGCGTTGATGAGGAAGCAGCCTCTTTCATATACGAAGTAATTTCTGTGCGTTTTAAGTTTTGATGTCACTCCTTACTTTCAGTTGAAAAAACTTGTTTCTTTTATTTAATTTCTGAACGTTTTTGAATCAATGCATGTTTTGATTTTGGCTCTCCGCAGAGGAATAATCAAAACGAAATTTGCATATTTTTTTTTTGGCTCAATGGCTTTCTCATAATTTTGATCGAATCATTTTGAGAAAAAAGAGCAGGGGACGAAGCCTAGTTGCCCCCCGATTTTTTGGTTAATTAAAAAGGCAACTAGAACTTTTAATTTTTTACGAATCTTTTTATTGGTAAAAGATTTACGTAACTTATAAATTAGCTTACGTAAAGAACTTTTGTATTCTCATGTTTTTATTACATATATGAGGGGATTCGCCCCATCGTCAGTACCTCGCTCTTTACACTAAAGCTTAAATTTTATCCCAATTCATTAAGAATGACCCCCTGAATCACAAAAGCCGTAGAATAAGTAGTTGAAATTACCGAAAATACTTTAGCGTAAAGAGCGAGGTATTAGAAGGAGGTGAGCCCCTCATATGGGTAATAATTTCTATTTGTTTTAAGTTTTATTGCTGTTCCTTACTTCCAGCTGAAAAAGCTTTTTCACTTTTATTTTTTAATTGTTTTTTTTTTTAAATAATGCTAGTAAATCCTGCTCTCCCTTCATGGAAATTTTCTTCTCCCATTACAAATTCTGGAAGGAAAGTTCCCCCAGCATATCCCCCTCTTCTCAACCCCTCCCAAAAACCAAAAAAATCCTCCTGAAAACGCCTGTATACTTCCCAATAACCATTACTATATGTAAGCACAGGTCAAAGTTTGTAACTTGTTGCCCCTCCCACGGGGACTGTGGGGGAGTAAGTCGTCCCCAAAGACATAGTTATAAGGTTTTTCGACTACGCTGAATAAAATGGCTATCTCAGAATTTTGATCCGTTGACTTTGGAAAAATAATTAGCGTGGGAGGGGGCCTAGGTGCCCTCCAATTTTTTTGGTCACTTAAAAAGGGCACTAGAACTTTTCATTTCCGTTAGAATGAGCCCTCTTGCAACATTCTAGGACAACTGGGTCGATACGATCACCCCTGGGGAAAAAAAAAAAACAAAAAAACCAAAACACATAAAAACAAATAAACACGCATCCGTGATCTGCCTTCTGGCAAAAAATGCAAAATTCCAAATTTTTGTAGATAGGAGCTCGAAACTTCTACAGTAGGGTTCTCTGATACGCTGAATCTGATGGTGTGATTTTCGTTAAGATTCTATGACTTTTAAGGGGCGTTTCTCCCTATTTTCTAAAATAACGCAAATTTTCTCAGGCTCGTAACTTTTGATGGGTAAGACTAAACTTGATGAAACTTATATATTTAAAACCAGCATTAAAATGCAATTCTTTTGATGTAGCTATTGGTATCAAAATTCCATTTTTTAGAGTTTTGGTTACTATTGAGCCGGGTCGCTCCTTACTACAGTTCGTTACTACGAACTGTTTGATAATAACACTGCTCACACGTATGTTCTTTCCTGCACTTAGATGAAAAATGACAAGATGGCTCGTTACTATGCTTGCTAAATTCAAATTCACATTTCAAAGATTTCTCTAAGACTAACTTCATTGTTTTAAATTCCTCTCCAAGCTACAAATTTTCAAACAATCCGAGATCCTCGGACACTTGATAGTTTTCTAAGTTAATCAGTGATAGGATTTTTGACGATGCTATGGATCTTTCTTCGGGATTCTCCGACGTCCAACTGTAAAATAAATTCAAAAAACTTTCCCAATTATCCACCTTTTATTGATGTAGCATATCACAACATATGTCTGAGAACTTCATAAAATCCTCAACAGTAAATGAATTGACAAATTTTGGAACTATCCAAATGTTTGGAAATCGTCCAAAATCGTCATGCCTACAGTAAGGCATGCAAGTTCTTTGAGTAATTACATATAAAAAAAACTAGTTTTTTTAACTGAAAGTGAGGAGCGACATTAAAACTTAAAACGAACAGAAATTACTCCGTATATGAAATGGATTGTCCCCTCCGCAATCCCTCGCTCTTTACGCTAAAGCTTTTAATTTTTTTAAAAAGCAGAATTGTGGCAAAGAGTCAAACTTTAGCGTAAAGAGCGAGGGATTGCGGAGGGGACAATCCATTTCATATACGGAGTAATTTCTGTTCGTTTTAAGTTTTAATGTCGCTCCTTACTTTCAGTTAAAAAAACTGGTTTTTTTTATGTAATTATTCAAAGAACTTGCATGCCTTGCTGTAGGCATGACAATTTCGGACGATTTCCAAACATTTGGATAGTTCCAAAATTTGTCAATTCATTTACTGTTGAGGATTTTATGAAGTTCACAGAAATATGTTGTGATATGCTACATCAATCAAAGGTGGATAATTGGGAAATTTTTTGAATTTATCTTACTGTTGGACGTCGGAGAATCCTGAAGAAAGATCAATAGCATCGTCAAAAATCCTATCACTGATTAACTTAGAAAACTATCAAGTGTCCGAAGATCGAGGGATTTGCGGAGGGGACAATCCATTTCATATACGGAGTAATTTCGTTTTAAGTTTTAATGTCGCTCCTTACTTTCAGTTAAAAAACTAGTTTTTTTATGTAATTTCTGAACGTTTTCGAATTGATGCATGTTTGATTTTGACTCTCAACACGTAAATTATTCAAATGAAATTTGCATATTAATTCCTTTTTTGGCTAAATGGCTTTCTTTTAGTTTTGATCAGACGATTTTGGGAAATAAGGGATGGGGAAGGAGGCCAAGTTGCCATGCAATGTTTCGGTTACATAAAAAGGCAACTATTGATTTTAATTTTTAACGAATTTTTTTATTAGCAAAAACTATATGTAACTTTAGAATTAACTTACGTAACAAACTTTTATATTCTTTAATTTTTATTATGTATTTTAGGGGGTTTGTACCCTCGTGAATACCTCGTTCTTTACACTAAATCGTAAGTTTTGTCCCAATTCTTTAAGAATGACCCCTGAATCAGAAAGGCCGTAGAATAAATAGTTGAAATTACTAAAAATATTATAGCATAAAGAGCGAGGTATTTATCTCCTCCTAAATACCTCGCTCTTTATGCTAAAGGATTTTTAGAGCCCCTCATGTGCGTAATAATCTCAGTTCGTTTTAAGTTTCAATGCTACTCTTTTCTTTCAATTGAAAAAAAAACTTTTCCATGTTTATTTTTTCATTGTTTTTTTTTATAGTAATTTTAGAAAATTCTGCGCCCTTTTCATTGAATTTCTGTTCCCTCATGACATATTTCTCCAAGGAAAGATCCTCCCAAATAGCCCCCTCCCCTCAACCCCACCCCCAAAACCAAAAAAAAACTGAAAACGACTCTACACTTTCCAATAACCATTATTATATGTAAACACTGGTCGAAGTTTGTAACTTGCAGCCCCTCCCCCAAGGACTGTGGGGGAGTAAGTCATTCCCAAAGACATAGTTATTAAGGTTTTTGACTATGCGGAACAAAATGGCTATCTCAAAATTTTGATCTGTCGACTTTGGAGAAAAAATTAGCGTGGGAGGGGGCCTAGGTGCCCTCCAATTTTTCGGTCACTTAAAAAGGGCACTAGAACTTTTCATTTCCGTTAGAATGAGCCCTCTTGCGACATTCTTGGACCACTTGGTCAATACGATGACCCCTGGGGAAAAGAAAAAAAAAACAACAAACAAATAAACACGGACCCGTGATTTGTCTTCTGGCAAAAAATACGAAATTCCACATT
>NW_027064377.1:0-26232 GCF_032884065.1 Artemia franciscana
GCTCTTTTCTATTTCAAAAATTTTAGTTTTCGAGGGTAATAGCTACGTATGTTGAAAAAATGAAGATATTTGACTATTTTATGATTGCAAATGGTAAAGAATGTGATTAAAGGCTCTTTTCCTATGTCAAAAGTTTTAGTTTTCGAGGGTAATAGCTACGTATGTTGAAAAAATGAAGATATTAGACTATTTTATTATTGCAAATGGTAAAGAATGTGATTAAAGGCTCTTTTCCTATTTCAAAAGTTTTAGTTTTCGAGGGTAATAGCTTTGTCTGTGGAAAAAATTTAGATATTAGACAATTTTATGATTGCACATGGTAAAGAATGTGATTAAAGGCTCTTTTCCTATTTCAAAAGTTTTAGTTTTCGAGGGTAATAGCTACGTATGTTGAAAAAATGAAGATATTAGACTATTTTATGATTACACATGGTAAAGAATGTGATTAAAGGCTCTTTTCCTATGTCAAAAGTTTTAGTTTTCGAGGGTAATAGCTACGTATGTTGAAAAAATGAAAATATTAGACTATTTTATGATTGCAAATGGTAAAGAATGTGATTAAAGGCTCTTTTCCTATTTCAAAAGTTTTAGTTTTCGAGGGTAATAGCTATGTCTGTGGAAAAAATGAAGATATTAAACTATTTTATGATTGCACATGGTAAAGAATGTGATTAAAGGCTCTTTTCCGATTTCAAAAGTTTTAGTTTTTGAGAATAATAACTGCGTATGTTGAAAAATGAAGATATTAGACTATTTTATGATTGCAAATGGTAAAGAGTGTGATTAAAGGCTCCTTTCCTATTTCAAAAGTTTTAGTTTTCGAGGGTAATAGCTACGTATGTTGAAAAAATGAAGATATTAGACTATTTTATGATTGCACATGGTAAAGAATGTGATTAAAGGCTCTTTTCTATTTCAAAAATTTTAGTTTTCGAGGGTAATAGCTACGTATGCTGAAAAAAATGAAGATATTAGACTATTTTATGATTGCAAATGCTAAAGAATGTGATTAAAGGCTCTTTTCCTATGTCAAAAGTTTTAGTTTTCGAGGGTAATAGCTACGTATGTTGAAAAAATGAAGATATTAGACTATTTTATTATTGCAAATGGTAAAGAATGTGATTAAAGGCTCTTTTCCTATTTCAAAAGTTTTAGTTTTCGAGGGTAATAGCTTTGTCTGTGGAAAAAATTTAGATATTAGACAATTTTATGATTGCACATGGTAAAGAATGTGATTAAAGGCTCTTTTCCTATTTCAAAAGTTTTAGTTTTCGAGGGTAATAGCTACGTATGTTGAAAAAATGAAGATATTAGACTATTTTATGATTACACATGGTAAAGAATGTGATTAAAGGCTCTTTTCCTATGTCAAAAGTTTTAGTTTTCGAGGGTAATAGCTACGTATGTTGAAAAAATGAAAATATTAGACTATTTTATGATTGCAAATGGTAAAGAATGTGATTAAAGGCTCTTTTCCTATTTCAAAAGTTTTAGTTTTCGAGGGTAATAGCTATGTCTGTGGAAAAAATGAAGATATTAAACTATTTTATGATTGCACATGGTAAAGAATGTGATTAAAGGCTCTTTTCCTATTTCAAAAGTTTTAGTTTTCGAGGGTAATAGCTACGTATGTTGAAAAAATGAAGATATTAGACTATTTATGATTGCAAATGGTAAAGAGTGTGATTAAAGGCTCTTTTCCTATTTCAAAAGTCTTAGTTTTCGAGGGTAATAGCTACGTATATTGAAAAAATGAAGATATTAGACTATTTTATGATTGCAAATGGTAAAGAATTTGATTAAAGCCTCTTTTCCTATTTCAAAAGTTTTAGTTTTCGAGGGTAATAGCTACGTATGTTGAAAAAATGAAGATATTAGACAATTTTATGATTGCACATGGTAAAGAATGTGATTAAAGGCTCTTTTCCTATTTCAAAAATTTTAGTTTTCGAGGGTAATAGCTACGTATGTTGAAAAAATGAAGATATTAGACTATTTTATGATTGCAAATGGTAAAGAATGTGATTAAAGGCTATTTTCCTATTTCAAAAGTTTTAGTTTTCGAGGGTAATAGCTTTGTCTGTTGAAAAAATGAAGATATTAGACAATTTTATGATTGCACATGGTAAAGAATGTGATTAAAGGCTCTTTTCCTATTTCAAAAGTTTTAGTTTTCGAGGGTAATAGCTACGTATGTTGAAAAAATGAAGATATTAGACTATTTTATGATTGCAAATGGTAAAGAATGTGATTAAAGGCTCTTTTCCGATTTCAAAAGTTTTAGTTTTTGAGAATAATAACTGCGTATGTTGAAAAATGAAGATATTAGACTATTTTATGATTGCAAATGGTAAAGAGTGTGATTAAAGGCTCTTTTCCTATTTCAAAAGTTTTAGTTTTCGAAGGTAATAGCTAGGTCTGTGGAAAAAATTAAGATATTAGACTATTTTATGATTGCACATGGTAAAGAATGTGATTAAAGGCTCCTTTCCTATTTCAAAAGTTTTAGTTTTCGAGGGTAATAGCTACGTATGTTGAAAAAATGAAGATATTAGACTATTTTATGATTGCACATGGTAAAGAATGTGATTAAAGGCTCTTTTCTTATGTCAAAAGTTTTAGTTTTCGAGGGTAATAGCTACGTATGTTGAAAAAATGAAGATATTAGACTATTTTATGATTGCAAATGGTAAAGAATGTGATTAAAGGCTCTTTTCCTATATCAAAAGTTTTAGTTTTCGAGGGTAATAGCTACGTATGTTGAAAAAATGAAGATATTAGACTATTTTATGATTGCAAATGGTAAAGAATGTGATTAAAGGCTCTTTTCCTATTTCAAAAGTTTTAGTTTTCGAGGGTAATAGCTACGTATGTTGAAAAAATGAAGATATTAGACTATTTTATGATTGCAAATGGTAAAGAGTGTGATTAAAGGCTCTTTTCCTATTTCAAAAGTTTTAGTTTTCGAGGGTAATAGCTAGGTCTGTGGAAAAAATGAAGATATTAGACTATTTTATGATTGCACATGGTAAAGAATGTGATTAAAGGCTCTTTTCCTATTTCAAAAGTTTTAGTTTTCGAGGGTAATAGCTACGTATGTTGAAAAAATGAAGATATTAGACTATTTTATGATTGGACATGGTAAAGAATGTGATTAAAGGCTCTTTTCCTGTGTCAAAAGTTTTAGTTTTCGAGGGTAATAGCTTTGTTTGTGGAAAAAATGAAGATATTAGACTATTTTATAATTGCATATGGTAAAGAATGTGATTAAAGGCTCTTTTCCTATTTCAAAGGCTTTAGTTTTCGAGGGTAATAGCTATGTCTGTGGAAAAAAATGAAGATATTAGACTATTTTATGATTGCACATGGTAAGAATGTGATTAAAGGCTCTTTTCCTATGTCAAAAGTTTTTGTTTTCGAGGGTAATAGCTTTGTTTGTGGAAAAAATGAAGATATTCGACAATTTTATGATTGCAAATGGTAAAGAATGTGATTAAAGGCTCTTTTCCTATTTCAAAAGTTTTAGTTTTCGAGGGTAATAGCTACGTATGTTTAAAAAATGAAGATATTAGACTATTTTATGATTGCAAATGGTAAAGAATGTGATTAAAGGCTCTTTTCCTATTTCAAAAGTTTTAGTTTTCGAGGGTAATAGCTACGTATGTTTAAAAAATGAAGATATTAGACTATTTTATGATTGCAAATGGTAAAGAATGTGATTAAAGGCTCTTTTCCTATTTCAAAAGTTTTAGTTTTCGAGGGTAATAGCTACGTATGTTGAAAAAATGAAGATGTTTGACTATTTTATGATTGCAAATGGTAAAGAATATGATTAAAGGCTCTTTTCCTATTTCAAAAGTTTAGTTTTCGAGGGTAATAGCTACGTATGTTGAAGAAATGAAGATATTAGACTATTTTATGATTGCAAATGGTAAAGAATATGATTAAAGGCTCTTTTCCTATGTCAAAAGTTTTAGTTTTCGAGGGTAATTGCTACGTATGTTGAAAAAATGAAGATATTAGACTATTTTATGATTGCAAATGGTAAAGAATGTGATTAAAGGCTCTTTACCTATTCAAAAGTTTTAGTTTTCGAGGGTAATAGCTTTGTCTGTGGAAAAAATGAAGATATTAGACAATTTTATGATTGCACATGGTAAAGAATGTGATTAAAGGCTCTTTTCCTATGTCAAAAGTTTTAGTTTTCGAGGGTAATAGCTATGTAAATTGAAAAAATGAAGATATTAGACTATTTTATGATTGCAAATGGTAAATAATGTGATTAAAGGCTCTTTTCCTATTTCAAAAGTTTTAGTTTTCGACGGTAATAGCTACGTATGTTGAAAAAATGAAGATATTAGACTATTTTATGATTGCAAATGGTAAAAAATGTGATTAAAGGCTCTTTTCCTATGTCAAAAGTTTTATTTTTCGAGGGTAATAGCTACGTATGTTGATAAATTAAGATATTAGACTATTTTATGATTGCAAATGGTAAAGAATGTGATTAAAGGCTCTTTTCCTATTTCAAAAGTTTTAGTTTTCGAGGGTAATAGCTACGTATGTTGGAAAAATGAAGATATTAGACTATTTTATGATTGCAAATGGTAAAGAATGTGATTAAAGGCTCTTTTCCTATGTCAAAAGTTTTAGTTTTCGAGGGTAATAGCTACGTATGTTGAAAAAATGAAGATGGTAGACAATTTTATGATTACACATGGTAAAGAATGTGATTAAAGTCTCTTTTCCTATTTCAAAAGTTTTAGTTTTCGAGGGTAATAGCTACGTATGTTGAAAAAATGAAGATATTAGACTAAATTATGATTGCAAATGGTAAAGAATGTGATTAAAGGCTCTTTTCCTATTTCAAAAGTTTTAGTTTTAGAGGGTAATAGCTACGTATGTTGAAAAAATGAAGATATTAGACTATTTTACGATTGCAAATGGTAAAAAATGTGATTAAAGGCTCTTTTCCTATGTCAAAAGTTTTAGTTTTCGAGGGTAATAGCTACGTATGTTGAAAAAATGAAGATATTAGACTATTTTATGATTGCAAATGGTAAAGAATGTGATTAAAGGCTCTTTTTCTATTTCAAAAGTTTTAGTTTTCGAGGGTAATAGCTTTGTCTGTGGAAAAAATTAAGATATTAGACAATTTTATGATTGCACATGGTAAAGAATGTTATTAAAGGCTCTTTTCCTATTTCAAAAGTTTTAGTTTTCGAGGGTAATAGCTAAGTATGTTGAAAAAATGAAGATATTAGACTATTTTATGATTACACATGGTAAAAAATGTGATTAAAGGCTCTTTTCCTATGTCAAAAGTTTTAGTTTTCTAGGGTAATAGCTACGTATGTTGAAAAAATGAAAATATTAGACTATTTTATGATTGCAAATGGTAAAGAATGTGATTAAAGGCTCTTTTCCTATTTCAAAAGTTTTAGTTTTCGAGGGTAATAGCTATGTCTGTGGAAAAAATGAAGATATTAAACTATTTTATGATTGCACATGGTAAAGAATGTGATTAAAGGCTCTTTTCCTATTTCAAAAGTTTTAGTTTTCGAGGGTAATAGCTACGTATGTTGAAAAAATGAAGATATTAGACTATTTTATGATTGCAAATGGTAAAGAGTGTGATTAAAGGCTCTTTTCCTATTTCAAAAGTTTTAGTTTTCGAGGGTAATAGCTACGTATGTTGAAAAAATGAAGATATTAGACTATTTTATGATTGCAAATGGTAAAGAATGTGATTAAAGCCTCTTTTCCTATTTCAAAAGTTTTAGTTTTCGAGGGTAATAGCTACGTATGTTGAAAAAATGAAGATATTAGACAATTTTATGATTGCACATGGTAAAGAATGTGATTAAAGGCTCTTTTCCTATTTCAAAAGTTTTAGTTTTCGAGGGTAATAGCTATGTCTGTGGAAAAAATGAAGATATTAAACTATTTTATGATTGCACATGGTAAAGAATGTGATTAAAGGCTCTTTTCTTATTTCAAAAGTTTTAGTTTTCGAGGGTAATAGCTACGTATGTTGAAAAAATGAAGATATTAGACTATTTTATGATTGCAAATGGTAAAGAGTGTGATTAAAGGCTCTTTTCCTATTTCAAAAGTCTTAGTTTTCGAGGGTAATAGCTACGTATATTGAAAAAATGAAGATATTAGACTATTTTATGATTGCAAATGGTAAAGAATTTGATTAAAGCCTCTTTTCCTATTTCAAAAATTTTAGTTTTCGAGGGTAATAGCTACGTATGTTGAAAAAATGAAGATATTAGACTATTTTATGATTGCAAATGGTAAAGAATGTGATTAAAGGCTATTTTCCTATTTCAAAAGTTTTAGTTTTCGAGGGTAATAGCTTTGTCTGTTGAAAAAATGAAGATATTAGACAATTTTATGATTGCACATGGTAAAGAATGTGATTAAAGGCTCTTTTCCTATTTCAAAAGTTTTAGTTTTCGAGGGTAATAGCTACGTATGTTGAAAAAATGAAGATATTAGACTATTTTATGATTGCAAATGGTAAAGAATGTGATTAAAGGCTCTTTTCCGATTTCAAAAGTTTTAGTTTTTGAGAATAATAACTGCGTATGTTGAAAAATGAAGATATTAGACTATTTTATGATTGCAAATGGTAAAGAGTGTGATTAAAGGCTCTTTTCCTATTTCAAAAGTTTTAGTTTTCGAAGGTAATAGCTAGGTCTGTGGAAAAAATTAAGATATTAGACTATTTTATGATTGCACATGGTAAAGAATGTGATTAAAGGCTCCTTTCCTATTTCAAAAGTTTTAGTTTTCGAGGGTAATAGCTACGTATGTTGAAAAAATGAAGATATTAGACTATTTTATGATTGCACATGGTAAAGAATGTGATTAAAGGCTCTTTTCCTATGTCAAAAGTTTTAGTTTTCGAGGGTAATAGCTACGTATGTTGAAAAAATGAAGATATTAGACTATTTTATGATTGCAAATGGTAAAAAATGTGATTAAAGGCTCTTTTCCTATATCAAAAGTTTTAGTTTTCGAGGGTAATAGCTACGTATGTTGAAAAAATGAAGATATTAGACTATTTTATGATTGCAAATGGTAAAGAATGTGATTAAAGGCTCTTTTCCTATTTCAAAAGTTTTAGTTTTCGAGGGTAATAGCTATGTCTGTGGAAAAAATGAAGATATTAAACTATTTTATGATTGCAAATGGTAAAGAATGTGATTAAAGGCTCTTTTCCGATTTCAAAAGTTTTAGTTTTTGAGAATAATAACTGCGTATGTTGAAAAATGAAGATATTAGACTATTTTATGATTGCAAATGGTAAAGAGTGTGATTAAAGGCTCTTTTCCTATTTCAAAAGTTTTAGTTTTCGAAGGTAATAGCTAGGTCTGTGGAAAAAATTAAGATATTAGACTATTTTATGATTGCACATGGTAAAGAATGTGATTAAAGGCTCCTTTCCTATTTCAAAAGTTTTAGTTTTCGAGGGTAATAGCTACGTATGTTGAAAAAATGAAGATATTAGACTATTTTATGATTGCACATGGTAAAGAATGTGATTAAAGGCTCTTTTCTATTTCAAAAATTTTAGTTTTCGAGGGTAATAGCTACGTATGTTGAAAAAATGAAGATATTTGACTATTTTATGATTGCAAATGGTAAAGAATGTGATTAAAGGCTCTTTTCCTATGTCAAAAGTTTTAGTTTTCGAGGGTAATAGCTACGTATGTTGAAAAAAATGAAGATATTAGACTATTTTATTATTGCAAATGGTATAGAATGTGATTAAAGGCTCTTTTCCTATTTCAAAAGTTTTAGTTTTCGAGGGTAATAGCTTTGTCTGTGGAAAAAATTTAGATATTAGACAATTTTATGATTGCACATGGTAAAGAATGTGATTAAAGGCTCTTTTCCTATTTCAAAAGTTTTAGTTTTCGAGGGTAATAGCTACGTATGTTGAAAAAATGAAGATATTAGACTATTTTATGATTACACATGGTAAAGAATGTGATTAAAGGCTCTTTTCCTATGTCAAAAGTTTTAGTTTTCGAGGGTAATAGCTACGTATGTTGAAAAAAATGAAAATATTAGACTATTTTATGATTGCAAATGGTAAAGAATGTGATTAAAGGCTCTTTTCCTATTTCAAAAGTTTTAGTTTTCGAGGGTAATAGCTATGTCTGTGGAAAAAATGAAGATATTAAACTATTTTATGATTGCACATGGTAAAGAATGTGATTAAAGGCTCTTTTCCGATTTCAAAAGTTTTAGTTTTTGAGAATAATAACTGCGTCTGTTGAAAAAATGAAGATATTAGACTATTTTATGATTGCAAATGGTAAAGAGTGTGATTAAAGGCTCCTTTCCTATGTCAAAAGTTTTAGTTTTCGAGGGTAATAGCTACGTATGTTGGAAAAATGAAGATATTAGACTATTTTATGATTGCACATGGTAAAGAATGTGATTAAAGGCTCTTTTCTATTTCAAAAATTTTAGTTTTCGAGGGTAATAGCTACGTATGTTGAAAAAATGAAGATATTTGACTATTTTATGATTGCAAATGGTAAAGAATGTGATTAAAGGCTCTTTTACTATGTCAAAAGTTTTAGTTTTCGAGGGTGAGAGCTACGTATGTTGAAAAAATGAGATATTAGACTATTTTATTATTGCAAATGGTAAAGAATGTGATTAAAGGCTCTTTTCCTATTTCAAAAGTTTTAGTTTTCGAGGGTAATAGCTTTGTCTGTGGAAAAAATTTAGATATTAGACAATTTTATGATTGCACATGGTAAAGAATGTGATTAAAGGCTCTTTTCCTATTTCAAAAGTTTAAGTTTTCGAGGGTAATAGCTACGTATGTTGGAAAAATGAAGATATTAGACTATTTTATGATTACACATGGTAAAGAATGTGATTAAAGGCTCTTTTCCTATGTCAAAAGTTTTAGTTTTCGAGGGTAATAGCTACGTATGTTGAAAAAATGAAAATATTAGACTATTTTATGATTGCAAATGGTAAAGAATGTGATTAAAGGCTCTTTTCCTATTTCAAAAGTTTTAGTTTTCGAGGGTAATAGCTATGTCTGTGGAAAAAATGAAGATATTAAACTATTTTATGATTGCACATGGTAAAGAATGTGATTAAAGGCTCTTTTCCTATTTCAAAAGTTTTAGTTTTCGAGGGTAATAGCTACGTATGTTGAAAAAATGAAGATATTAGACTATTTTATGATTGCAAATGGTAAAGAGTGTGATTAAAGGCTCTTTTCCTATTTCAAAAGTCTTAGTTTTCGAGGGTAATAGCTACGTATATTGAAAAAATGAAGATATTAGACTATTTTATGATTGCAAATGGTAAAGAATTTGATTAAAGCCTCTTTTCCTATTTCAAAAGTTTTAGTTTTCGAGGGTAATAGCTACGTATGTTGAAAAAATGAAGATATTAGACAATTTTATGATTGCACATGGTAAAGAATGTGATTAAAGGCTCTTTTCCTATTTCAAAAATTTTAGTTTTCGAGGGTAATAGCTACGTATGTTGAAAAAATGAAGATATTAGACTATTTTATGATTGCAAATGGTAAAGAATGTGATTAAAGGCTATTTTCCTATTTCAAAAGTTTTAGTTTTCGAGGGTAATAGCTTTGTCTGTTGAAAAAATGAAGATATTAGACAATTTTATGATTGCACATGGTAAAGAATGTGATTAAAGGCTCTTTTCCTATTTCAAAAGTTTTAGTTTTCGAGGGTAATAGCTACGTATGTTGAAAAAATGAAGATATTAGACTATTTTATGATTGCAAATGGTAAAGAATGTGATTAAAGGCTCTTTTCCGATTTCAAAAGTTTTAGTTTTTGAGAATAATAACTGCGTATGTTGAAAAATGAAGATATTAGACTATTTTATGATTGCAAATGGTAAAGAGTGTGATTAAAGGCTCTTTTCCTATTTCAAAAGTTTTAGTTTTCGAAGGTAATAGCTAGGTCTGTGGAAAAAATTAAGATATTAGACTATTTTATGATTGCACATGGTAAAGAATGTGATTAAAGGCTCCTTTCCTATTTCAAAAGTTTTAGTTTTCGAGGGTAATAGCTACGTATGTTGAAAAAATGAAGATATTAGACTATTTTATGATTGCACATGGTAAAGAATGTGATTAAAGGCTCTTTTCCTATGTCAAAAGTTTTAGTTTTCGAGGGTAATAGCTACGTATGTTGAAAAAATGAAGATATTAGACTATTTTATGATTGCAAATGGTAAAGAATGTGATTAAAGGCTCTTTTCCTATATCAAAAGTTTTAGTTTTCGAGGGTAATAGCTACGTATGTTGAAAAAATGAAGATATTAGACTATTTTATGATTGCAAATGGTAAAGAATGTGATTAAAGGCTCTTTTCCTATTTCAAAAGTTTTAGTTTTCGAGGGTAATAGCTACGTATGTTGAAAAAATGAAGATATTAGACTATTTTATGATTGCAAATGGTAAAGAGTGTGATTAAAGGCTCTTTTCCTATTTCAAAAGTTTTAGTTTTCGAGGGTAATAGCTAGGTCTGTGGAAAAAATGAAGATATTAGACTATTTTATGATTGCACATGGTAAAGAATGTGATTAAAGGCTCTTTTCCTATTTCAAAAGTTTTAGTTTTCGAGGGTAATAGCTACGTATGTTGAAAAAATGAAGATATTAGACTATTTTATGATTAGACATGGTAAAGAATGTGATTAAAGGCTCTTTTCCTGTGTCAAAAGTTTTAGTTTTCGAGGGTAATAGCTACGTATGTTGAAAAAAATGAAGATATTAGACTATTTTATGATTGCAATGGTAAAGAATGTGATTAAAGGCTCTTTTCCTATTTCAAAAGTTTTAGTTTTCGAGGGTAATAGCTCTGTCTGTGGAAAAAATGAAGATATTAGACAATTTTATGATTGCACATGGTAAAGAATGTGATTAAAGGCTCTTTTCCTATTTCAAAAGTTTTAGTTTTCGAGGGTAATAGCTACGTATGTTGAAAAAATGAAGATATTAGACTATTTTATGATTGCACATGGTAAAGAATGTGATTAAAGGCTCTTTTCCTGTGTCAAAAGTTTTAGTTTTCGAGGGTAATAGCACGTATGTTGAAAAAATGAAGTTATTAGACTATTTTATGATTGCAAATGGTAAAGAATGTGATTAAAGGCTCTTTTCCTATTTCAAAAGTTTTTGTTTTAGAGGGTAATAGCTACGTATGTTGAAAAAATGAAGATATTAGACTATTTTATGATTGCAAATGGTAAAGAATGTGATTAAAGGCTCTTTTCCTATTTCAAAAGTTTTAGTTTTCGAAGGTAATAGCTACGTATGTTGAAAAAATGAAGATATTAACCATTTTATGATTGCAAATGGTAAAGAATGTAATTAAAGGCTCTTTTCCTATGTCAAAAGTTTTAGTTTTCGAGGGTAATAGCTACTTATGTTGAAAAAATGAAAATATTAAACTATTTTATGATTGCACATGGTAAAGAATGTGATTAAAGGCTCTTTTCCTATTTCAAAAGTTTTAGTTTTCAAGGGTAATATCTACGTATGTTGAAAAAATGAAGATAATTAGTCTATTTTATGATTGCACATGGTAAAGAATATGATTAAAGGCTCTTTTCCTATTTCCAAAGTTTTAGTTTTCGAGGGTAATAGCTATGTCTGTGGAAAAAATGAAGATATTAGACTATTTTATGATTGCACATGGTAAAGAATGTGATTAAAGGCTCTTTTCCTATTTCAAAAGTTTTAGTTTTCGAGGGTAATAGCTACGTATGTTGAAAAAATGAAGATAGTAGACAATATTATGATTGCACATGGTAAATAATGTGATTAAAGGCTCTTTTCCTATTTCATAAGTTTTAGTTTTCGAGGTTAATAGCTACGTATGTTGAAAAAATGAAGATATTAGACTATTTTATGATTGCACATGGTAAATAATGTGATTAAAGGCTCTTTTCCTATTTCAAAAGTTTTAGTTTTCGATGGTAATAGCTACGTAAGTTGAAAAAATGAAGATATTAGACAATTTTATGATTGCACATGGTAAAGAATGTGATTAAAGGCTCTTTTCCTATTTCCAAAGTTTTAGTTTTCGAGGGTAATAGCTATGTCTGTGGAAAAAATGAAGATATTAGACTATTTTATGATTGCACATTGTAAAGAATGTGATTAAAGGCTCTTTTCCTATTTCAAAAGTTTTAGTTTTCGAGGGTAATAGCTACGTATGTTGAAAAAATGAAGATATTAGACAATTTTATGATTGCACATGGTAAAGAATGTGATTAAAGGATCTTTTCCTATTTCAAAAGTTTTAGTTTTCGAGGGTAATAGCTACGTATATTGAAAAAATGAAGATATTAGACTATTTTATTTTTGCACATGGTAAAGAATGTGATTAAGGCTCTTTTCCTATTTCAAAAGTTTTAGTTTTCGAGGGTAATAGCTACGTATTTTGAAAAAATGAAGATATTAGACAATTTTATGATTGTACATGGTAAAGAATGTGATTAAAGGCTCTTTTCCTATTTCAAAAGTTTTAGTTTTCGAGGGTAATAGCTACGTATGTTGAAAAAATGAAGATATTAGACTATTTTATGATTGCAAATGGTAAAGAATGTGATTAAAGGCTCTTTTCCTCTTTCAAAAGTTCTAGTTTTCAAGGGTAATAGCTACGTATGTTGAAAAAATGAAGATATTAGACAATTTTATGATTGCACATGGTAAAGAATGTGATTAAAGGCTCTTTTCCTATTTCAAAAGTTTTAGTTTTCGAGGGTAATAGCTACGTATGTTGAAAAAATGAAGATATTAGACTATTTTATGATTGCAAATGGTAAAGAATGTGATTAAAGGCTCTTTTCCTATGTCAAAAGTTTTAGTTTTCGAGGGTAATAGCTTTGTCTGAGGAAAAAATGAAGATATTAGACAATTTTATGATTGCACATGGTAAAGAATGTGATTAGAGGCTCTTTTCCTATTTCAAAAGTTTTAGTTTTCGAGGGTAATAGCTACGTATGTTGAAAAAATGAAGATATTAGACTATTTTATGATTGCAAATGGTGAAGAATGTGATTAAAGGCTCTTTTCCTATTTCAAAAGTTTTATTTTTCCAGGGTAATAGCTACGTATGTTGAAAAAATGAAGATATTAGACTATTTTATGATTGCAAATGGTAAAGAATGTGATTAAAGGCTCTTTTCCTATGTCAAAAGTTTTAGTTTTCGAGGGTAATAGATACGTATGTTGAAAAAATGAGGATATTAGACAATTTTATGATTGCACATGGTAAAGAATGTGATTAAAGGCTCTTATCCTATTTCACAAGTTTTTTTTCGAGGGTAATAGCTACGTATGTTGAAAAAATGAAGATATTAGACTATTTTATGATTGCACATGGTAAATAATGTGATTAAAGGCTCTTTTCCTATTTCATAAGTTTTAGTTTTCGAGGTTAATAGCTACGTATGTTGAAAAAATGAAGATATTAGACTATTTTATGATTGCACATGGTAAATAATGTGATTAAAGGCTCTTTTCCTATTTCAAAAGTTTTAGTTTTCGATGGTAATAGCTACGTAAGTTGAAAAAATGAAGATATTAGACAATTTTATGATTGCACATGGTAAAGAATGTGATTAAAGGCTCTTTTCCTATTTCCAAAGTTTTAGTTTTCGAGGGTAATAGCTATGTCTGTGGAAAAAATGAAGATATTAGACTATTTTATGATTGCACATTGTAAAGAATGTGATTAAAGGCTCTTTTCCTATTTCAAAAGTTTTAGTTTTCGAGGGTAATAGCTACGTATGTTGAAAAAATGAAGATATTAGACAATTTTATGATTGCACATGGTAAAGAATGTGATTAAAGGATCTTTTCCTATTTCAAAAGTTTTAGTTTTCGAGGGTAATAGCTACGTATATTGAAAAAATGAAGATATTAGACTATTTTATTTTTGCACATGGTAAAGAATGTGATTAAGGCTCTTTTCCTATTTCAAAAGTTTTAGTTTTCGAGGGTAATAGCTACGTATTTTGAAAAAATGAAGATATTAGACAATTTTATGATTGTACATGGTAAAGAATGTGATTAAAGGCTCTTTTCCTATTTCAAAAGTTTTAGTTTTCGAGGGTAATAGCTACGTATGTTGAAAAAATGAAGATATTAGACTATTTTATGATTGCAAATGGTAAAGAATGTGATTAAAGGCTCTTTTCCTCTTTCAAAAGTTCTAGTTTTCAAGGGTAATAGCTACGTATGTTGAAAAAATGAAGATATTAGACAATTTTATGATTGCACATGGTAAAGAATGTGATTAAAGGCTCTTTTCCTATTTCAAAAGTTTTAGTTTTCGAGGGTAATAGCTACGTATGTTGAAAAAATGAGATATTAGACTATTTTATGATTGCAAATGGTAAAGAATGTGATTAAAGGCTCTTTTCCTATTTCAAAAGTTTTAGTTTTCGAGGGTAATAGCTACGTATGTTGAACAAATGAAGATATTAGACTATTTTATGATTGCAAATGGTAAAGAATGTGATTAAAGGCTCTTTCCTATGTCAACAGTTTTAGTTTTCGAGGGTAATAGCTTTGTCTGTGGAAAAAATGAAGATATTAGACTATTTTATGATTGCACATGGTAAAGAATGTGATTTAAGGCTCTTTTCCTATTTCAAAAGTTCTAGTTATCGAGGGTAATAGCTATGTCTGTGGAAAAAATGAAGATATTAGACTATTTTATGATTGCACATGGTAAAGAATGTGATTAAAGGCTCTTTTCCTATGTCAAAAGTTTTAGTTTTCGAGGGTAATAGCTTTGTCTGAGGAAAAAATGAAGATATTAGACAATTTTATGATTGCACATGGTAAAGAATGTGATTAGAGGCTCTTTTCCTATTTCAAAAGTTTTAGTTTTCGAGGGTAATAGCTACGTATGTTGAAAAAATGAAGATATTAGACTATTTTATGATTGCAAATGGTGAAGAATGTGATTAAAGGCTCTTTTCCTATTTCAAAAGTTTTATTTTTCCAGGGTAATAGCTACGTATGTTGAAAAAATGAAGATATTAGACTATTTTATGATTGCAAATGGTAAAGAATGTGATTAAAGGCTCTTTTCCTATGTCAAAAGTTTTAGTTTTCGAGGGTAATAGATACGTATGTTGAAAAAATGAGGATATTAGACAATTTTATGATTGCACATGGTAAAGAATGTGATTAAAGGCTCTTATCCTATTTCACAAGTTTTTTTTCGAGGGTAATAGCTACGTATGTTGAAAAAATGAAGATATTAGACTATTTTATGATTGCAAATGGTAAAGAATGTGATTAAAGGCTCTTCCTATGTCAAAAGTTTTAGTTTTCGAGGGTAATAGCTACGTATGTTGAAAACATGAAGATATTAGACTATTTTATGATTGCAAATGGTAAAGAATGTGATTAAAGGCTCTTTTCCTATTTCAAAAGTTTTAGTTTTCGAGGGTAATACCTACGTATGTTGAAGAAATGAAGATATTAGACTATTTTATGATTGCAAAAGGTAAAGAATGTGATTCAAGGCTCTTTTCCTATGTCAAAAGTTTTACTTTTCGAGGGTAATAGCTACGTATGTTGAAAAAATGAAGATATTAGACTATTTTATGATTGCAAATGGTAAAGAATGTGATTAAAGGCTCTTTACCTATTTCAAAAGTTTTAGTTTTCGAGGGTAATAGCTACGTATGTTGAAAAAAATGAAGATATTAGACTATTTTATGATTGCAAATTGTAAAAAATGTGATTAAAGGCTCTTTTCCTATGTCGAAAGTTTTAGTTTTCGAGGGTAATAGCTTTGTCTGTGGAAAAAATGAAGATATTAGACTATTTTATGATTGCACATGGTAAAGAATGTGATTAAAGGCTCTTTTCCTATGTCAAAAGTTTTAGTTTTCGAGGGTAATAGCTACGTATGTTGAAAAAATGAAGATATTAGACTATTTTATGATTGCAAATGGTAAAAAATGTGATTAAAGGCTCTTTTCCTATTTCAAAAGTTGTAGTTTTCGAGGGTAATAGCTTTGTCTGTGGAAAAAATGAAGATATTAGACAATTTTATGATTGCAAATGGTAAAGAATGTGATTAAAGCCTCTTTTCCTATTTCAAAAGTTTTAGTTTTCGAGGGTAATAGCTACGTATGTTGAAAAAATGAAGATATTAGACAATTTTATGATTGCACATGGTAAAGAATGTGATTAAAGGCTCTTTTCCTATTTCAAAAATTTTAGTTTTCGAGGGTAATAGCTATGTTGAAAAAATAAAGATATTAGACTATTTTATGATTGCAAATGGTAAAGAATGTGATTTAAAGGCTCTTTTCCTATTTCAAAAGTTTTAGTTTTTGAGGGTAATAGCTACGTATGTTGAAAAAATGAAGATATTAGACTATTTATGATTGCAAATGGTAAAGAATGTCATTAAAGGCTCTTTTCCTATTTCAAAAGTTTTAGTTTTCGAAGGTAATAGCTAGGTCTGTGGAAAAAATGAAGATATTAGACTATTTTACGATTGCACATGGTAAAGAATGTGATTAAAGGCTCTTTTCCTATTTCAAAAGTTTTAGTTTTCAAGGGTAATAGCTACGAATGTTGAAAAAATGAAGATATTAGACTATTTTATGATTGCACATGGTAAAGAATGTGATTAAAGGCTCTTTTCCTATGTCAAAAGTTTTAGTTTTCGAGGGTAATAGCTACGTAAGTTGAAAAAATGAAGATATTAGACTATTTTATGATTGCAAATGGTAAAGAATGTGATTAAAGGCTCTTTTCCTATGTCAAAAGTTTTAGTTTTCGAGGGTAATAGCTACGTATGTTGAAAAAATGAAGATATTAGACTATTTTATGATTGCACATGGTAAAGAATGTGATTAAAGGCTCTTTTCCTATTTCAAAAGTTTTAGTTTTCGAGGGTAATATCTATATCTGTGGAAAAAATGAAGATATTAAACTATTTTATGATTGCACATGGTAAAGAATGTGATTAAAGGCTCTTTTCCTATTTCAAAAGTTTTAGTCTTCGAGGGTAATAGCTACGTATGTTGAAAAAATGAAGATATTAGACAATTTTATGATTGCACATGGTAAAGAATGTGATTAAAGGCTCTGTTCCTATTTCAAACGTTTTAGTTTTCGAGGGTAATAGCTAGGTTTCTGAAGATATTAGACTATTTTATGATTGCACATGGTAAAGAATGTGATTAAAGGCTCTTTTCCTATTTCAAAAGTTTTAGTTTTCGAGGGTAATAGCTACGTATGTTGAAAAAATGAAGATATTAGACTATTTTATGATTGCACATGGTAAAGAATGTGATTAAAGGCTCTTTTCCTATGTCAAAAGTGTTAGTTTTCGAGGGTAATAGCTACGTATGTTGAAAAAATGAAGATATTAGACTATTTTATGATTGCAAATGGTAAAGAATGTGATTAAAGGCTCTTTTCCTATGTCAAAAGTTTTAGTTTTAGAGGGTAATAGCTACGTATGTTGAAAAAATGAAGATATTAGACTATTTTATGATTGCAAATGGTAAAGAATGTGATTAAAGGCTCTTTTCCTATTTCAAAAGTTTTAGTTTTCGAGGGTAATAGCTTTTTCTGTGGAAAAAATGAAGGTATTAGACAATCTTATGATTGTACATGGTAAAAAATGTGATTAAAGGCTCTTTTCCTATGTCAAAAGTTTTAGTTTTCGAGGGTAATAGCTACGTATGTTGAAAAAATGAAGATATTAGACAATTTTATGATTGCACATGGTAAAGAATGTGATTAAAGGCTCTTTTCCTATGTCAAAAGTTTTAGTTTTCGAGGGTAATAGCTACGTATGTTGAAAAAATGAAGATATTAGAAAATTTTATGATTGCACATGGTAAAGAATGTGATTAAAGGCTCTGTTCCTATTTCAAAAGTTTTAGTTTTCGAGGGTAATAGCTACGTATGTTGAAAAAATGAAGATATTAGACTATTTTATGATTGCAAATGACAAAGAATGTGATTAAAGGCTCTTTTCCTATTTCAAAAATTTTAGTTTTCGAGGGTAATAGCTTTGTCTGTGGAAAAAATGAAGATATTAGACAATTTTATGATTGCACATGGTAAAGAATGTGATTAAAGGCTCTTTTCCTATGTCAAAAGTTTTAGTTTTCGAGGGTAATAGCTACGTATGTTGAAAAAATGAAGATATTAGACTATTTTATGATTGCAAATGGTAAAGAATGTGATTAAAGGCTCTTTTCCTATTTCAAAAGTTTTAGTTTCGAGGGTAATAGCTATGTCTGTGGAAAAAAATGAAGATATTAAACTATTTTATGATTGTTCATGGTAAAGAATGTGATTAAAGGCACGTTTCCTATTTCAAAATTTTTAGTTTTCGAGGGTAATAGCTACGTATGTTGAAAAAATGAAGATATTAGACTATTTTATGATTGCAAATGGTAAAGAGTGTGATTAAAGGCTCTTTTCCTATTTCAAAAGTTTTAGTTTTCGAGAGTAATAGCTAGGTCTGTGGAAAAAATGAAGATATTAGACTATTTTATGATTGCACATGGTAAAGAATGTGATTAAAGGCTCTTTTCCTATTTCAAAAGTTTTAGTTTTCGAGGGTAATAGCTACGTATGTTGAAAAAATGAAGATATTAGACTATTTTATGATTGCACATGGTAAAGAATGTGATTAAAGGCTCTTTTCCTATGTCAAAAGTTTTAGTTTTCGAGGGTAATAGCTACGTATGTTGAAAAAATGAAGATATTAGACTATTTTATGATTGCAAATGGTAAAGAATGTGATTAAAGGCTCTTTTCCTATGTCAAAAGTTTTAGTTTTAGAGGGTAATAGCTACGTATGTTGAAAAAATTAAGATATTAGACTATTTTATGATTGCAAATGGTAAAGAATGTGATTAAAGGCTCTTTTCCTATTTCAAAAGTTTTAGTTTTCGAGGGTAATAGCCTTGTCTGTGGAAAAAATGAAGATATTAGACGATTTTATGATTGTACATGGTAAAGAATGTGATTAAAGGCTCTTTTCCTATGTCAAAAGTTTTAGTTTTTGAGGGTAATAGCTACGTATGTTGAAAAAATGAAGATATTAGACTATTTTATGATTGCAAATGGTAAAGAATGTGATTAAAGCCTCTTTTCCTATTTCAAAAGTTTTAGTTTTTGAGGGTAATAGCTACGTATGTTGAAAAAATGAAGATATTAGACAATTTTATGATTGCACATGGTAAAGAATGGGATTAAAGGCTCTGTTCCTATGTCAAAAGTTTTAGTTTTCGAGGGTAATAGCTACGTATGTTGAAAAAATGAAGATATTAGACTATTTTATGATTGCAAATGGTAAAGAATGTGATTAAAGGCTCTTTTCCTATTTCAAAAATTTTAGTTTTCGAGGGTAATAGCTTTGTCTGTGGAAAAAATGAAGATATTAGACAATTTTATGATTGCACATGGTAAAGAATGTGATTAAAGGCTCTTTTCCTATGTCAAAAGTTTTAGTTTTCGAGGGTAATAGCTACGTATGTTGAAAAAATGAAGATATTAGACTATTTTATGATTGCAAATGGTAAAGAATGTGATTAAAGGCTCTTTTCCTATTTCAAAAGTTTTAGTTTTCGAGGGTAATAGCTATGTCTGTGGAAAAAATGAAGATATTAAACTATTTTATGATTGCACATGGTAAAGAATGTGATTAAAGGCTCTTTTCCTATTTCAAAAGTTTTAGTTTTCGAGGGTAATAGCTACGTATGTTGAAAAAATGAAGATATTAGACTATTTTATGATTGCAAATGGTAAAGAGTGTGATTAAAGGCTCTTTTCCTATTTCAAAAGTTTTAGTTTTCGAGAGTAATAGCTAGGTCTGTGGAAAAAATGAAGATATTAGACTATTTTATGATTGCACATGGTAAAGAATGTGATTAAAGGCTCTTTTCCTATTTCAAAAGTTTTAGTTTTCGAGGGTAATAGCTACGTATGTTGAAAAAATGAAGATATTAGACTATTTTATGATTGCAAATGGTAAAGAATGTGATTAAAGGCTCTTTTCCTATGTCAAAAGTTTTAGTTTTCGAGGGTAATAGCTACGTATGTTGAAAAAATGAAGATATTAGACTATTTTATGATTGCAAATGGTAAAGAATGTGATTAAAGGCTCTTTTCCTATTTCAAAAGTTTTAGTTTTCGAGGGTAATAGCTACGTATGTTGAAAAAATGAAGATATTAGACAATTTTATGATTGCAAATGGTAAAGAATGTGATTAAAGGCTCTTTACCTATGTCAAAAGTTGCAGTTTTCGAGGGTAATAGATTTGTCTGTGGAAAAAATGAAGATATTAGACTAATTTTATGATTGCAAATGGTAAAGAATGTGATTAAAGGCTCTTTTCCTATGTCAAAAGTTTTAGTTTTAGTGGGTAATAGCTACGTATGTTGAAAAAATGAAGATATTAGACAATTTTATGATTGCACATGGTAAAGAATGTGATTAAAGGCTCTGTTCCTATTTCAAAAGTTTTAGTTTTCGAGGGTAATAGCTACGTATGTTGAAAAAATGAAGATATTAGACTATTTTATGATTGCGCATGGTAAAGAATGTGATTAAAGGCTCTTTTCCTATTTCAAAAGTTTTAGTTTTCGAGGGTAATAGCTACGTATGTTGAAAAAATGAAGATATTAGACTATTTTATGATTGCACATGGTAAAGAATGTGATTAAAGGCTCTTTTCCTATGTCAAAAGTGTTAGTTTTCGAGGGTAATAGCTACGTATGTTGAAAAAATGAAGATATTAGACTATTTTATGATTGCAAATGGTAAAGAATGTGATTAAAGGCTCTTTTCCTATGTCAAAAGTTTTAGTTTTAGAGGGTAATAGCTACGTATGTTGAAAAAATGAAGATATTAGACTATTTTATGATTGCAAATGGTAAAGAATGTGATTAAAGGCTCTTTTCCTATTTCAAAAGTTTTAGTTTTCGAGGGTAATAGCCTTTTCTGTGGAAAAAATGAAGATATTAGACAATTTTATGATTGTACATGGTAAAAAAATGTGATTAAAGGCTCTTTTCCTATGTCAAAAGTTTTAGTTTTCGAGGGTAATAGCTACGTATGTTGAAAAAATGAAGATATTAGACAATTTTATGATCGCACATGGTAAAGAATGTGATTAAAGGCTCTTTTCCTATGTCAAAAGTTTTAGTTTTCGAGGGTAATAGCTACGTATGTTGAAAAAATGAAGATATTAGACAATTTTATGATTGCACATGGTAAAGAATGTGATTAAAGGCTCTGTTCCTATTTCAAAAGTTTTAGTTTTCGAGGGTAATAGCTACGTATGTTGAAAAAATGAAGATATTAGACTATTTTATGATTGCAAATGACAAAGAATGTGATTAAAGGCTCTTTTCCTATTTCAAAAATTTTAGTTTTCGAGGGTAATAGCTTTGTCTGTGGAAAAAATGAAGATATTAGACAATTTTATGATTGCACATGGTAAAGAATGTGATTAAAGGCTCTTTTCCTATGTCAAAAGTTTTAGTTTTCGAGGGTAATAGCTACGTATGTTGAAAAAATGAAGATATTAGACTATTTTATGATTGCAAATGGTAAAGAATGTGATTAAAGGCTCTTTTCCTATTTCAAAAGTTTTAGTTTTCGAGGGTAATAGCTATGTCTGTGGAAAAAATGAAGATATTAAACTATTTTATGATTGCACATGGTAAAGAATGTGATTAAAGGCTCTTTTCCTATTTCAAAAGTTTTAGTTTTCGAGGGTAATAGCTACGTATGTTGAAAAAATGAAGATATTAGACTATTTTATGATTGCAAATGGTAAAGAGTGTGATTAAAGGCTCTTTTCCTATTTCAAAAGTTTTAGTTTTCGAGAGTAATAGCTAGGTCTGTGGAAAAAATGAAGATATTAGACTATTTTATGATTGCACATGGTAAAGAATGTGATTAAAGGCTCTTTTCCTATTTCAAAAGTTTTAGTTTTCGAGGGTAATAGCTACGTATGTTGAAAAAATGAAGATATTAGACTATTTTATGATTGCACATGGTAAAGAATGTGATTAAAGGCTCTTTTCCTATGTCAAAAGTTTTAGTTTTCGAGGGTAATAGCTACGTATGTTGAAAAAATGAAGATATTAGACTATTTTATGATTGCAAATGGTAAAGAATGTGATTAAAGGCTCTTTTCCTATGTCAAAAGTTTTAGTTTTAGAGGGTAATAGCTACGTATGTTGAAAAAATTAAGATATTAGACTATTTTATGATTGCAAATGGTAAAGAATGTGATTAAAGGCTCTTTTCCTATTTCAAAAGTTTTAGTTTTCGAGGGTAATAGCCTTGTCTGTGGAAAAAATGAAGATATTAGACAATTTTATGATTGTACATGGTAAAGAATGTGATTAAAGGCTCTGTTCCTATTTCAAAAGTTTTAGTTTTCGAGGGTAATAGCTACGTATGTTGAAAAAATGCAGATATTAGACTATTTTATGATTGCACATGGTAAAGAATGTGATTAAAGGCTCTTTTCCTATGTCAAAAGTTTTAGTTTTCGAGGGTAATAGCTACGTATGTTGAAAAAATGAAGATATTAGACTATTTTATGATTGCAAATGGTAAAAAATGTGATTAAAGGCTCTTTTCCTATTTCAAAAGTTTTAGTTTTCGAGGGTAATAGCTATGTCTGTGGAAAAAATGAAGATATTAAACTATTTTATGATTGCACATGGTAAAGAATGTGATTAAAGGCTCTTTTCCTATTTCAAAAGTTTTAGTTTTCGAGGGTAATAGCTACATATGTTGAAAAAATGAGGATATTAGACAATTTTATGATTGCAAAAGGTAAAGAGTGTGATTAAAGGCTCTTTTCCTATTTCAAAAGTTTTAGTTTTCGAGGGTAATAGCTAGGTCTGTGAAAAAATGAAGATATTAGACTATTTTATAATTGCACATGGTAAAGAATGTGATTAAAGGCTCTTTTCCTATTTCAGAAGTTTTAGTTTTCGAGGGTAATAGCTACGTATGTTGAAAAATGAAGATATTAGACAATTTTATGATTGCACATGGTAAAAAATGTGATTAAAGGCTCTTTTCCTATTTCAAAAGTTTAGTTTTCGAGGGTAATAGCTACGTATTGTTGAAAAAATGAAGATATTAGACTATTTTATGATTGCAAATGGTAAAGAATGTGATTAAAGGCTCTTTTCCTATTTCAAAAGTTTTAGTTTTCGAGGGTAATAGCTTTGTCTGTGGAAAAAGTGAAGATATTAGACAATTTTATGATTGCACATGGTAAAGAATGTGATTAAAGGCTCTTTTCCTATGTCAAATGTTTTAGTTTTCGAGGGTAATAGCTACGTATGTTGAAAAAATGAAGATATTAGACTATTTTATAATTGCAAATGGTAAAGAATGTGATTAAAGGCTCTTTTCCTATTTCAAAAGTTTTAGTTTTCGAGGGTAATAGCTATGTCTGTGGAAAAAATGAAGATATTAAACTATTTTATGATTACACATGGTAAAGAATGTGATTAAAGGCTCTTTTACTATTTCAAAAGTTTTAGTTTTCGAGGGGAATAGCTACGTATGTTGAAAAAATGAAGATATTAGACTATTTTATGATTGCAAATGGTAAAGAGTGTGATTAAAGGCTCTTTTTCTATTTCCAAAGTTTTAGTTTTCGAGGGGTAATAGCTAGGTCTGTTGAAAAAATGAAGATATTAGACTATTTTATGATTGCAAATGGTAAAGAATGTAATTAAAGGCTCTTTTCCTATGTCAAAAGTTTTAGTTTTCGAGGGTAATAGCTACTTATGTTGAAAAAATGAAGATATTAAACTATTTTATGATTGCACATGGTAAAGAATGTGATTAAGGCTCTTTTCCTATTTCAAAAGTTTTAGTTTTCGAGGGTAATATCTACGTATGTTGAAAAAATGAAGATAATTAGTCTATTTTATGATTGCACATGGTAAAGAATATGATTAAAGGCTCTTTTCCTATTTCCAAAGTTTTAGTTTTCGAGGGTAATAGCTATGTCTGTGGAAAAAATGAAGATATTAGACTATTTTATGATTGCACATGGTAAAGAATGTGATTAAAGGCTCTTTTCCTATTTCAAAAGTTTTAGTTTTCGAGGGTAATAGCTACGTATGTTGAAAAAATGAAGATAGTAGACAATATTATGATTGCACATGGTAAATAATGTGATTAAAGGCTCTTTTCCTATTTCATAAGTTTTAGTTTTCGAGGTTAATAGCTACGTATGTTGAAAAAATGAAGATATTAGACTATTTTATGATTGCACATGGTAAATAATGTGATTAAAGGCTCTTTTCCTATTTCAAAAGTTTTAGTTTTCGATGGTAATAGCTACGTAAGTTGAAAAAATGAAGATATTAGACAATTTTATGATTGCACATGGTAAAGAATGTGATTAAAGGCTCTTTTCCTATTTCCAAAGTTTTAGTTTTCGAGGGTAATAGCTATGTCTGTGGAAAAAATGAAGATATTAGACTATTTTATGATTGCACATTGTAAAGAATGTGATTAAAGGCTCTTTTCCTATTTCAAAAGTTTTAGTTTTCGAGGGTAATAGCTACGTATGTTGAAAAAATGAAGATATTAGACAATTTTATGATTGCACATGGTAAAGAATGTGATTAAAGGATCTTTTCCTATTTCAAAAGTTTTAGTTTTCGAGGGTAATAGCTACGTATATTGAAAAAATGAAGATATTAGACTATTTTATTTTTGCACATGGTAAAGAATGTGATTAAGGCTCTTTTCCTATTTCAAAAGTTTTAGTTTTCGAGGGGTAATAGCTACGTATTTTGAAAAAATGAAGATATTAGACAATTTTATGATTGTACATGGTAAAGAATGTGATTAAAGGCTCTTTTCCTATTTCAAAAGTTTTAGTTTTCGAGGGTAATAGCTACGTATGTTGAAAAAATGAAGATATTAGACTATTTTATGATTGCAAATGGTAAAGAATGTGATTAAAGGCTCTTTTCCTCTTTCAAAAGTTCTAGTTTTCAAGGGTAATAGCTACGTATGTTGAAAAAATGAAGATATTAGACAATTTTATGATTGCACATGGTAAAGAATGTGATTAAAGGATCTTTTCCTATTTCAAAAGTTTTGGTTTTCGAGGGTAATAGCTACGTATGTTGAAAAAATGAAGATATTAGACTATTTTATGATTGCAAATGGTAAAGAATGTGATTAAAGGCTCTTTTCCTATTTCAAAAGTTTTAGTTTTCGAGGGTAATAGCTACGTATGTTGAACAAATGAAGATATTAGACTATTTTATGATTGCAAATGGTAAAGAATGTGATTAAAGGCTCTTTTCCTATGTCAACAGTTTTAGTTTTCGAGGGTAATAGCTTTGTCTGTGGAAAAAATGAAGATATTAGACTATTTTATGATTGCACATGGTAAAGAATGTGATTTAAGGCTCTTTTCCTATTTCAAAAGTTCTAGTTATCGAGGGTAATAGCTATGTCTGTGGAAAAAATGAAGATATTAGACTATTTTATGATTGCACATGGTAAAGAATGTGATTAAAGGCTCTTTTCCTATGTCAAAAGTTTTAGTTTTCGAGGGGTAATAGCTTTGTCTGAGGAAAAAATGAAGATATTAGACAAATTTATGATTGCACATGGTAAAGAATGTGATTAGAGGCTCTTTTCCTATTTCAAAAGTTTTAGTTTTCGAGGGTAATAGCTACGTATGTTGAAAAACTGAAGATATTAGACTATTTATGATTGCAAATGGTGAAGAATGTGATTAAAGGCTCTTTTCCTATGTCAAAAGTTTTAGTTTTCGAGGGTAATAGATACGTATGTTGAAAAAATGAGGATATTAGACAATTTTATGATTGCACATGGTAAAGAATGTGATTAAAGGCTCTTATCCTATTTCACAAGTTTTTTTTCGAGGGTAATAGCTACGTATGTTGAAAAAATGAAGATATTAGACTATTTTATGATTGCAAATGGTAAAGAATGTGATTAAAGGCTCTTTTCCTATTTCAAAAGTTTTAGTTTTCGAGGGTAATACCTACGTATGTTGAAGAAATGAAGATATTAGACTATTTTATGATTGCAAAAGGTAAAGAATGTGATTCAAGGCTCTTTTCCTATGTCAAAAGTTTTACTTTTCGAGGGTAATAGCTACGTAT
>NW_027064378.1:0-21141 GCF_032884065.1 Artemia franciscana
ATGGTAAAGAATGTGATTAAAGGCTCTTTTCCTATTTCAAAAGTTTTAGTTTTCGAGGGTAATAGCTACGTATGTTGAAAAAATGAAGATATTAGACTATTTTATGATTGCAAATGGTAAAGAATGTGATTAAAGGCTCTTTTCCTATGTCAAAAGTTTTAGTTTTCGAGGGTAATAGCTACATATGTTGAAAAAATGAAGATATTAGACTATTTTATGATTGCAAATGGTAAAGAATGTGATTAAAGGCTTTTTCCTATTTCAAAAGTTTTAGTTTTCGAGGGTAATAGCTACGTATGTTGAAAAAATGAAGATATTAGACTATTTTATGATTGCAAATGGTAAAGAATGTGATTAAAGGCTCTTTTCCTATTTCAAAAGTTTTAGTTTTCGAGGGTAATAGCTACGTATGTTGAAAAAATGAAGATATTAGACTATTTTATGATTGCAAATGGTAAAGAATGTGATTAAAGGCTCTTTTCCTATGTCAAAAGTTTTAGTTTTCGAGGGTAATAGCTACGTATGTTGAAAAAATGAAGATATTAGACTATTTTATGATTGCACATGGTAAAGAATGTGATTAAAGGCTCTTTTCCTATTTCAAAAGTTTTAGTTTTCGAGGGTAATAGCTACGTATGTTGAAAAAATGAAGATATTAGACTAATTTTATGATTGCAAATGGTAAAGAATGTGATTAAAGGCTCTTTTCCTATTTCAAAAGTTTTAGTTTTCGAGGGTAATAGCTACGTATGTTGAAAAAATGAAGATATTAGACAATTTTATGATTGCAAATGGTAAAGAATGTGATTAAAGGCTCTTTTCCTATTTCAAAAGTTTTAGTTTTCGAGGGTAATAGCTACGTATGTTGAAAAAATGAAGATATTAGACTATTTTATGATTGCAAATGGTAAAGAATGTGATTAAAGGCTCTTTTTCTATGTCAACGTATGTTGAAAAAAAGAAGATATTAGACAATTTTATGATTGCACATGGTAAAGAATGTGATTAAAGGCTCTTTTCCCATTTCAAAAGTTTTAGTTTTCGAGGGTAATAGCTACGTATGTTGAAAAAATGAAGATATTAGACTATTTTATGATTGCAAATGGTAAAGAATGTGATTAAAGGCTCTTTTCCTATGTCAAAAGTTTTATTTTTCGAGGGTAATAGCTACGTATGTTGAAAAATGAAGATATTAGACAATTTTATGATTGCACATGGTAAAGAATATGATTAAAGACTTTTTTCCTATTTCAAAAGTTTTAGTTTTCGAGGGTAATAGCTACGTATGTTGAAAAAATGAAGATATTAGACTATTTTATGATTGCAATTGGTAAAGAATGTGATTAAAGGCTCTTTTCCTATTTCAAAAGTTTTAGTTTTCGAGGGTAATAGCTACGTATGTTGAAAAAATGAAGATATTAGACTATTTTATGATTGCAAATGGTAAAGAATGTGATTAAAGGCTCTTTTCCTATGTCAAAAGTTTTAGTTTTCGAGGGTAATAGCTACGTATGTTGAAAAAATGAAGATATTAGACATTTTATGATTGCACATGGTAAAGAATGTGATTAAAGGCTCTTTTCCTATGTCAAAAGTTTTAGTTTTCGAGGGTAATAGCTACGTATGTTGAAAAAATGAAGATATTAGACTATTTTATGATTGCAAATGGTAAAGAATGTGATTAAAGGCTCTTTTCCTATTTCAAAAGTTTTAGTTTTCGAGGGTAATAGCTACGTATGTTGAAAAAATGAAGATATTAGACTATTTTATGATTGCAAATGGTAAAGAATGTGATTAAAGGCTCTTTTCCTATGTCAAAAGTTTTAGTTTTCGAGGGTAATAGCTACGTATGTTGAAAAAATGAAGATATTAGACTATTTTATGATTGCAAATGGTAAAGAATGTGATTAAAGGCTCTTTTCCTATTTCAAAAGTTTTAGTTTTCGAGGGTAATAGCTACGTATGTTGAAAAAATGAAGATATTAGACTATTTTATGATTGCACATGGTAAAGAATGTGATTAAAGGCTCTTTTCCTATTTCAAAAGTTTTAGTTTTCGAGGGTAATAGCTACGTATGTTGAAAAAATGAAGATATTAGACTATTTTATGATTGCAAATGGTAAAGAATGTGATTAAAGGCTCTTTTCCTATGTCAAAAGTTTTAGTTTTCGAGGGTAATAGCTATGTATGTTGAAAAAATGAAGATATTAGACTAATTTTATGATTGCACATGGTAAAGAATGTGATTAAAGGCTCTTTTCCTATTTCAAAAGTTTTAGTTTTCGAGGGTAATAGCTACGTATGTTGAAAAAATGAAGATATTAGACTATTTTATGATTGCAAATGGTAAAGAATGTGATTAAAGGCTCTTTTCCTATGTCAAAGTTTTAGTTTTCGGGGTAATAGCTATGTATGTTGAAAAAATGAAGATATTAGACAATTTTATGATTGCACAATGGTAAAGAATGTGATTAAAGGCTCTTTTCCTATTTCAAAAGTTTTAGTTTTCGAGGGTAATAGCTACGTATGTTGAAAAAATGAAGATATTAGACTATTTTATGATTGCAAATGGTAAAGAATGTGATTAAAGGCTCTTTTCCTATGTCAAAAGTTTTAGTTTTCGAGGGTAATAGCTACGTATGTTGAAAAAATGAAGATATTAGACTATTTTATGATTGCAAATGGTAAAGAATGTGATTAAAGGCTCTTTTCCTATTTCAAAAGTTTTAGTTTTCGAGGGTAATAGCTACGTATGTTGAAAAAATGAAGATATTAGACTATTTTATGATTGCAAATGGTAAAGAATGTGATTAAAGGCTCTTTTCCTATTTCAAAAGTTTTAGTTTTCGAGGGTAATAGCTACGTATGTTGAAAAAATGAAGATATTAGACTATTTTATGATTGCAAATGGTAAAGAATGTGATTAAAGGCTCTTTTCCTATGTCAAAAGTTTTAGTTTTCGAGGGTAATAGCTACGTATGTTGAAAAAATGAAGATATTAGACAATTTTATGATTGCACATGGTAAAGAATGTGATTAAAGGCTCTTTTCCTATTTCAAAAGTTTTAGTTTTCGAGGGTAATAGCTACGTATGTTGAAAAAATGAAGATATTAGACTATTTTATGATTGCAAATGGTAAAGAATGTGATTAAAGGCTCTTTTTCTATGTCAACGTATGTTGAAAAAAAAGAAGATATTAGACAATTTTATGATTGCACATGGTAAAGAATGTGATTAAAGGCTCTTTTCCTATTTCAAAAGTTTTAGTTTTCGAGGGTAATAGCTACGTATGTTGAAAAAATGAAGATATTAGACTATTTTATGATTGCAAATGGTAAATAATGTGATTAAAGGCTCTTTTCCTATTTCAAAAGTTTTAGTTTTCGAGGGTAATAGCTACGTATGTTGAAAAAATGAAGATATTAGACTATTTTATGATTGCAAATGGTAAAGAATGTGATTAAAGGCTCTTTTCCTATTTCAAAAGTTTTAGTTTTCGAGGGTAATAGCTACGTATGTTGAAAAAATGAAGATATTAGACTATTTTATGATTGCAAATGGTAAAGAATGTGATTAAAGGCTCTTTTCCTATTTCAAAAGTTTTAGTTTTCGAGGGTAATAGCTACGTATGTTGAAAAAATGAAGATATTAGACTATTTTATGATTGCAAATGGTAAAGAATGTGATTAAAGGCTCTTTTCCTATTTCAAAAGTTTTAGTTTTCGAGGGTAATAGCTACGTATGTTGAAAAAATGAAGATATTAGACTATTTTATGATTGCAAATGGTAAAGAATGTGATTAAAGGCTCTTTTCCTATGTCAAAAGTTTTAGTTTTCGAGGGTAATAGCTACGTATGTTGAAAAAATGAAGATATTAGACATTTTATGATTGCAAATGGTAAAGAATGTGATTAAAGGCTCTTTTCCTATTTCAAAAGTTTTAGTTTTCGAGGGTAATAGCTACGTATGTTGAAAAAATGAAGATATTAGACTATTTTATGATTGCAAATGGTAAAGAATGTGATTAAAGGCTCTTTTCCTATTTCAAAAGTTTTAGTTTTCGAGGGTAATAGCTACGTATGTTGAAAAAATGAAGATATTAGACAATTTTATGATTGCAAATGGTAAAGAATGTGATTAAAGGCTCTTTTCCTATTTCAAAAGTTTTAGTTTTCGAGGGTAATAGCTACGTATGTTGAAAAAATGAAGATATTAGACTATTTTATGATTGCAAATGGTAAAGAATGTGATTAAAGGCTCTTTTCCTATTTCAAAAGTTTTAGTTTTCGAGGGTAATAGCTACGTATGTTGAAAAAATGAAGATATTAGACTATTTTATGATTGCAAATGGTAAAGAATGTGATTAAAGGCTCTTTTCCTATTTCAAAAGTTTTAGTTTTCGAGGGTAATAGCTACGTATGTTGAAAAAATGAAGATATTAGACTATTTTATGATTGCAAATGGTAAAGAATGTGATTAAAGGCTCTTTTCCTATGTCAAAAGTTTTAGTTTTCGAGGGTAATAGCTACGTATGTTGAAAAAATGAAGATATTAGACTATTTTATGATTGCAAATGGTAAAGAATGTGATTAAAGGCTCTTTTCCTATTTCAAAAGTTTTAGTTTTCGAGGGTAATAGCTACGTATGTTGAAAAAATGAAGATATTAGACTATTTTATGATTGCAAATGGTAAAGAATGTGATTAAAGGCTCTTTTCCTATTTCAAAAGTTTTAGTTTTCGAGGGTAATAGCTACGTATGTTGAAAAAATGAAGATATTAGACTATTTTATGATTGCAAATGGTAAAGAATGTGATTAAAGGCTCTTTTCCTATGTCAAAAGTTTTAGTTTTCGAGGGTAATAGCTACGTATGTTGAAAAAATGAAGATATTAGACATTTTATGATTGCACATGGTAAAGAATGTGATTAAAGGCTCTTTTCCTATTTCAAAAGTTTTAGTTTTCGAGGGTAATAGCTACGTATGTTGAAAAAATGAAGATATTAGACTATTTTATGATTGCAAATGGTAAAGAATGTGATTAAAGGCTCTTTTCCTATTTCAAAAGTTTTAGTTTTCGAGGGTAATAGCTACGTATGTTGAAAAAATGAAGATATTAGACAATTTTATGATTGCACATGGTAAAGAATGTGATTAAAGGCTCTTTTCCTATGTCAAAAGTTTTAGTTTTCGAGGGTAATAGCTACGTATGTTGAAAAAATGAAGATATTAGACTATTTTATGATTGCAAATGGTAAAGAATGTGATTAAAGGCTCTTTTCCTATTTCAAAAGTTTTAGTTTTCGAGGGTAATAGCTACGTATGTTGAAAAAATGAAGATATTAGACTATTTTATGATTGCAAATGGTAAAGAATGTGATTAAAGGCTCTTTTCCTATTTCAAAAGTTTTAGTTTTCGAGGGTAATAGCTACGTATGTTGAAAAAATGAAGATATTAGACTATTTTATGATTGCACATGGTAAAGAATGTGATTAAAGGCTCTTTTCCTATTTCAAAAGTTTTAGTTTTCGAGGGTAATAGCTACGTATGTTGAAAAAATGAAGATATTAGACTATTTTATGATTGCAAATGGTAAAGAATGTGATTAAAGGCTCTTTTCCTATTTCAAAAGTTTTAGTTTTCGAGGGTAATAGCTACGTATGTTGAAAAAATGAAGATATTAGACTATTTTATGATTGCAAATGGTAAAGAATGTGATTAAAGGCTCTTTTCCTATTTCAAAAGTTTTAGTTTTCGAGGGTAATAGCTACGTATGTTGAAAAAATGAAGATATTAGACTATTTTATGATTGCAAATGGTAAAGAATGTGATTAAAGGCTCTTTTCCTATGTCAAAAGTTTTAGTTTTCGAGGGTAATAGCTACGTATGTTGAAAAAATGAAGATATTAGACAATTTTATGATTGCACATGGTAAAGAATGTGATTAAAGGCTCTTTTCCTATTTCAAAAGTTTTAGTTTTCGAGGGTAATAGCTACGTATGTTGAAAAAATGAAGATATTAGACTATTTTATGATTGCAAATGGTAAAGAATGTGATTAAAGGCTCTTTTCCTATGTCAAAAGTTTTAGTTTTCGAGGGTAATAGCTACGTATGTTGAAAAAATGAAGATATTAGACTATGATTGCAAATATAAATGAATGATTAAAGGCTCTTTTCCTATTTCAAAAGTTTTAGTTTTCGAGGGTAATAGCTACGTATGTTGAAAAAATGAAGATATTAGACTATTTTATGATTGCAAATGGTAAAGAATGTGATTAAAGGCTCTTTTCCTATGTCAAAAGTTTTAGTTTTCGAGGGTAATAGCTACGTATGTTGAAAAAATGAAGATATTAGACTATTTTATGATTGCAAATGGTAAAGAATGTGATTAAAGGCTCTTTTCCTATTTCAAAAGTTTTAGTTTTCGAGGGTAATAGCTACGTATGTTGAAAAAATGAAGATATTAGACTATTTTATGATTGCAAATGGTAAAGAATGTGATTAAAGGCTCTTTTCCTATTTCAAAAGTTTTAGTTTTCGAGGGTAATAGCTACGTATGTTGAAAAAATGAAGATATTAGACTATTTTATGATTGCATGGTAAATGAATGATTAAAGGCTCTTTTCCTATGTCAAAAGTTTTAGTTTTCGAGGGTAATAGCTACGTATGTTGAAAAAATGAAGATATTAGACAATTTTATGATTGCAATGGTAAAGAATGTGATTAAAGGCTCTTTTCCTATGTCAAAAGATTTAGTTTTCGAGGGTAATAGCTACGTATGTTGAAAAAATGAAGATATTAGACTATTTTATGATTGCAAATGGTAAAGAATGTGATTAAAGGCTCTTTTTCCTATGTCAACGTATGTTGAAAAAAAAGAAGATATTAGACAATTTTATAATTGCAAATGGTAAAGAATGTGATTAAAGGCTCTTTTCCCATTTCAAAAGTTTTAGTTTTCGAGGGTAATAGCTACGTATGTTGAAAAAATGAAGATATTAGACTATTTTATGATTGCAAATGGTAAAGAATGTGATTAAAGGCTCTTTTCGTATGTTGTAATAGCTACGTATGTTGAAAAAATGAAGATATTAGACTATTTTATGATTGCAAATGGTAAAGAATGTGATTAAAGGCTCTTTTCCTATGTCAAAAGTTTTAGTTTTCGAGGATAATAGTACGTATATTTCAAAAGTTTTAGTTTTCGAGGGTAATAGCTACGTATGTTGAAAAAATGAAGATATTAGACAATTTTATGATTGCACATGGTAAAGAATGTGATTAAAGGCTCTTTTCCTATTTCAAAAGTTTTAGTTTTCGAGGGTAATAGCTATGTTGAAAAAATGAAGATATTAGACAATTTTATGATTGCAATGGTAAAGAATGTGATTAAAGGCTCTTTTCCTATTTCAAAAGTTTTAGTTTTCGAGGGTAATAGCTACGTATGTTGAAAAAATGAAGATATTAGACTATTTTATGATTGCAAATGGTAAAGAATGTGATTAAAGGCTCTTTTCCTATTTCAAAAGTTTTAGTTTTCGAGGGTAATAGCTACGTATGTTGAAAAAATGAAGATATTAGACAATTTTATGATTGCACATGGTAAAGAATGTGATTAAAGGCTCTTTTCCTATGTCAAAAGTTTTAGTTTTCGAGGGTAATAGCTACGTATGTTGAAAAAATGAAGATATTAGACTCTTTTATGATTGCAAATGGTAAAGAATGTGATTAAAGGCTATTTTCCTTTTTCAAAAGTTTTAGTTTTCGAGGGTAATAGCTACGTATGTTGAAAAAATGAAGATATTAGACTATTTTATGATTGCAAATGGTAAAGAATGTGATTAAAGGCTCTTTTCCTATTTCAAAAGTTTTAGTTTTCGAGGGTAATAGCTACGTATGTTAAAAAATGAAGATATTAGACTATTTTATGATTGCAAATGGTAAAGAATATTATTAAAGGCTCTTTTTCTATGTCAACGTATGTTGAAAAAAAAGAAGATATTGGACAATTTTACGATTGCACATGGTAAAGAATGTGATTAAAGGCTCTTTTCCCATTTCAAAAGTTTTAGTTTTCGAGGGTAATAGCTACGTATGTTGAAAAAATTAAGATATTAGACTATTTTATGATTGCAAATGGTAAATAATGTGATTAAAGGCTCCGTATGTTGTAATAGCTACGTATGTTGAAAAAATGAAGATATTAGACTATTTTATGATTGCAAATGGTAAAGAATGTGATTAAAGGCTCTTTTCCTATGTCAAAAGTTTTAGTTTTCGAGGGTAATAGCTACGTATGTTGTTCTATTTCAAAAGTTTTAGTTTTCGAGGGTAATAGCTACGTATGTTGAAAAAATGAAGATATTAGACAATTTTATGATTGCACATGGTAAAGAATGTGATTAAGGGCTCTTTTCCTATTTCAAAAGTTTTAGTTTTCGAGGGTAATAGCTTTGTCTGTGGAAAAAATGAAGATATTAGACAATTTTATGATTGCACATGGTAAAGAATGTGATTAAAGGCTCTTTTCCTATTTCAAAAGTTTTAGTTTTCGAGGGTAATAGCTACGTATGTTGAAAAAATGAAGATATTAGACTATTTTATGATAGCAAATGGTAAAGAATGTGATTAAAGGCTCTTTTCCTATTTCAAAAGTATTAGTTTTCGAGGATAATAGCTACGTATGTTGAAAAAATGAAGATATTAGACTATTTTATGATTGCAAATGGTAAATAATGTGATTAAAGGCTCTTTTCCTATGTCAAAAGTTTTAGTTTTCGAGGGTAATAGCTACGTATGTTGAAAAAATGAAGATATTAGACAATTTTATGATTGCACATGGTAAAGAATTTGATTAAAGGCTCTTTTCCTATTTCAAAAGTTTTAGTTTTCGAGGGTAATAGCTACGTATGTTGAAAAAATGAAGATATTAGACTATTTTATGATTGCAAATGGTAAAGAATGTGATTAAAGGCTCTTTTCCTATTTCAAAAGTTTTAGTTTTAGAGGGTAATAGCTACGTATGTTGAAAAAATGAAGATATTAGACTATTTTATGATTGCAAATGGTAAAGAATGTGATTAAAGGCTCTTTTCCAATGTCAAAAGTTTTAGTTTTCGAGGGTAATAGCTACGTATGTTGAAAAAATGAAGATATTAGACAATTTTATGATTGCACATGGTAAAGAATGTGATTAAAGGCTCTTTTCCTATTTCAAAAGTTTTAGTTTTCGAGGGTAATAGCTACGTATGTTGAAAAAATGAAGATATTAGACTATTACCCTCGAATTCTCGAAAAACTAAAACTTTTTAAATAGGAAAAGAGCCTTTAATCACATTCTTTACCATGTGCAGTCATAAAATAGTCTAATATCTTCATTTTTTCCGCAGACATAGCTCTTACCCCCGAAAACTAAAACTTTTGAAATAGGAAAAGAGCCTTTAATCACATTCTTTACCATGTGCAATAATAAAATAGTCTAATATCTTCATTTTTTCCGCAGACGTAGCTATTACCCCCGAAAACTAAAACTTTTGAAATAGGAAAAGAGCCTTTAATCACATTCTTTACCATGCGCAATCATAAAATAGTCTAATATCTTCATTTCTTCCACAAACGTAGCTATTATCCCCAAAAACTAAAACTTTTTAAATAGGAAAAGAGCCTTTTATCACATTCTTTACCATGTGCAATCATAAAATAGTCTAATATCTTCATTTTGTCCGCAGACGTAGCTATTACCCCCGAAAACTAAAACTTTTGAAATAGGAAAAGAGCCTTTAATCACATTCTTTACCATGCGCAATCATAAAATAGTCTAATATCTTCATTTCTTCCACAAAAGTAGCTATTATCCCCAAAAACTAAAACTTTTTAAATAGTAAAAGAGCCTTTAATCACATTCTTTACCATGTGCAATCATAAAATAGTCTAATATCTTCATTTTTTCCACGGACTTAGCTATTACCCCCGAAAACTAAAACTTTTTAAATAGGAAAAGAGCCTTTAATCACATTCTTTACCATGTGCAATCATAAAATAGTCTAATATCTTCATTTTTTCCACAGACGTAGCTATTACCCCCGAAAACTAAAACTTTTGAAATAGGAAAAGAGCCTTTAATCAGATTCTTTACCATGTGCAATCATAAAATAGGTAACAGCCTCGTATGTTGAAAAAATGAAGATATTAGACTATTTTATGATTGCAAATGGTAAAGAATGTGATTAAAGGCTCTTTTCCTATTTCAAAAGTTTTAGTTTTCGAGGGTAATAGCTACGTATGTGGAAAAAATGAAGATATTAGACTATTTTATGATTGCAAATGGTAAAGAATGTGATTAAAGGTTCTTTTCCTATTTCAAAAGTTTTAGTTTTCGAGAGTAATAGCTACGTATGTTGAAAAAATGAAGATATTAGACTATTTTATGATTGCACATGGTAAAGAATGTGATTAAAGGCTCTTTTCCTATTTCAAAAGTTTTAGTTTTCGAGGGTAATAGCTACCTATGTTGAAAAAATGAAGATATTAGACTATTTTATGATTGCAAATGGTAAAGATTGTGATTAAAGGCTCTTTTCCTATTTCAAAAGTTTTAGTTTTCGAGGGTAATAGCTACGTATGTTGAAAAAATGAAGATATTAGACTATTTTATGATTGCAAATGGTAAAGAATGTGATTAAAGGCTCTTTTCCTATGTCAAAAGTTTTAGACTTAAAGGGTAATAGCTACGTATGTTGAAAAAATGAAGATATTAGACTATTTTTGGATTGCAAATGGTAAAGAATGTGATTAAAGGCTCTTTTCCTATGTCAAAAGTTTTAGTTTTCAAGGGTAACAGCTACGTATGTTGAAAAAATAAAGATATTAGACTATTTTATGATTGCAAATGGTAAAGAATGTGATTAAAGGCTCTTTTCCTATTTCAAAAGTTTTAGTTTTCGAGGGTAATAGCTACGTATGTTGAAAAAATGAAGATATTAGACTATTTTATGATTGCAAATGGTAAAGAATGTGATTAAAGGCTCATTTTCTATTTCAAAAGTTTTAGTTTTCGATGGTAATAGCTACTTATGTTGAAAAAACGAAGATATTAGACTATTTTATGATTGAAAATGGTAAAGAATGTGATTAAAGGCTCTTTTCCTATTTCAAAAGTTTTAGTTTTCAAGGGTAACAGCTACGTTTGTTGAAAAAATGAAGATATTAGACAATTTTATGATTGCATATGGTAAAGAATGTGATTAAAGGCTCTTTTCCTATTTCAAAAGTTTTAGTTTTCGAGGGTAATAGCTACGTATGTTGAAAAATGAAGATATTAGACTATTTTATGATTGCAAATGGTAAAGAATGTGATTAAAGGCTCTTTTCCTATTTCAAAAGTTTTAGTTTTCGAGGGTAATAGCTACGTATGTTGAAAAAATGAAGATATTAGACAATTTTATGATTGCACATGGTAAAGAATGTGATTAAAGGCTCTTTTCCTGTTTCAAAAGTTTTAGTTTTCGAGGGTCATAGCTACGTATATTGAAAAAAATGAAGATATTAGACTATTTTATGATTGCAAATGGTAAAGAATGTGATTAAAGGCTCTTTTCCTATTTCAAAAGTTTTAGTTTTTGAGGGTAATAGCTACGTATGTTGAAAAAATGAAGATATTAGACTATTTTATGATTGCTAATGGTAAAGAATGTGATTAAAGGCTCTTTTCCTATGTCAAAAGTTTTAGTTTTCGAGGGTAATAGCTGCGTATGTTGAAAAAATGAAGATATTAGACTATTTTATGATTGCAAATGGTAAAGAATGTGATTAAAGGCTCTTTTCCTATGTCAAAAGTTTTAGTTTTCGACGGTAATAGCTACGTATGTTGAAAAAATGAAGATATTAGACTATTTTATGATTGCAAATGGTTTAGAATGTGATTAAAGGCTCTTTTCCTATGTCAAAAGTCTTAGTTTTCGAGGGTAATAGCTACGTATGTTGAAAAAATGAAGATATTAGACTATTTTATGATTGCAAATGGTAAAGCATGTAATTAAAGGCTCTTTTCCTATTTCAAAAGTTTTAGTTTTCGAGGGTAATAGCTACGTATGTTGAAAAAATGAAGATATTAGACTATTTTATGATTGCAAATGGTAAAGAATGTGATTAAAGGCTCTTTTCCTATTTCAAAAGTTTTAGTTTTCGAGGGTAATAGCTACGTATGTTGAAAAATGAAGATATTAGACTATTTTATGATTGCAAATGGTAAAGAATGTGATTAAAGGCTCTTTTCCTATGTCAAAAGTTTTAGTTTTCGAGGGTAATAGCTACGTATGTTGAAAAAATGAAGATATTAGACTATTTTATGATTGCAAATGGTAAAGAATGTGATTAAAGGCTCTTTTCCTATGTCAAAAGTTTTAGTTTTCGAGGGTAATAGCTACGTATGTTGAAAAAATGAAGATATTAGACTATTTTATGATTGCAAATGGTAAAGAATGTGATTAAAGGCTCTTTTCCTATGTTAAAAGTTTTAGTTTTCGAGGGTAATAGCTACGTATGTTGAAAAAATGAAGATATTAGACTATTTTATGATTGCAAATCGTAAAGAATGTGATTAAAAGCTCTTTTCCTATGTCAAAAGTTTTAGTTTTCGAGGGTAATAGCTACGTATGTTGAAAAAATGAAGATATTAGACTATTTTATGATTGCAAATGGTAAAGAATGTGATTAAAGGCTCTTTTCCTATTTCAAAAGTTTTAGTTTTCGAGGGTAAAAGCAACGTATGTTGAAAAAATGAAGATATTAGACTATTTTATGATTGCACATGGTAAAGAATGTGATTAATGGCTCTTTTCCTATTTCAAAAGTCTAAGTTTTCGAGGGTAATAGCTACGTATGTTGAAAAAATGAAGATATTAGACTATTTTATGATTGCAAATGGTAAAGAATGTGATTAAAGGCTCTTTTCCTATGTCAAAAGTTTTAGTTTTCGAGGCTAATAGCCTCGAAAACATTCGTAGCTATTACCCTCGAAAACTAAAACTTTTGAAATAGGGAAAGAGCCTTTAATCACATTCTTTACCATGTGCAATCATAAAATTGTCTAATATCTTCATTTTTTCAACATACGTAGCTATTACCCTCGAAAACTAAAACTTTTGAAATAGGAAAAGACCCTTTAATCACATTCTTTACCATTTGCAATCATAAAATAGTCTAATATCTTCATTTTTTCAACATACGTAGCTATTACCCTCGAAAACTAAAACTTTTGAAATAGGAAAAGAGCCTTTAATCACATTCTTTACCATTTGCAATCATAAAATAGTCTAATATCTTCATTTTTTCAACATTCGTAGCTATTACCCTCGAAAACTAAAACTTTTGAAATAGGGAAAGAGCCTTTAATCACATTCTTTACCATGTGCAATAATAAAATTGTCTAATATCTTCATTTTTTCAACATACGTAGCTATTACCCTCATTTTTTCAACATACGTAGCTATTACCCTCGAAAACTAAAACTTTTGACATAGGAAAAGAGCCTTTATCCACATTCTTTACCATTGGCAATCATAAAATAGTCTATCTTAATTTTTTCAACATACGTAGCTATTACCCTCGAAAACTAAAACTTTTGAAATAGAAAAGAGCCTTTAATCACATTCTTTACCATGTGCAATCATAAAATTGTCTAATATCTTCTTTTTTTAAACATACGTAGCTATTACCCTCGAAAACTAAAACTTTTGACATAGAAAAAGAGCCTTTAATCACATTCTTTACCATTTGCAATCATAAAATAGTCTAATATCTTCATTTTTTAACATACGTAGCTATTACCCTCGAAAACTAAAACTTTTGAAATAGGAAAAGAGCCTTAAATCACATTCTTTACCATGTGCAATCATAAAATTGTCTAATATCTTCATTTTTTCAACATACGTAGCTATTACCCTCGAAAACTAAAACTTTTGACATAGGAAAAGAGCCTTTAATCACATTCTTTACCATGTGCAATCATAAAATAGTCTAATATCTTCATTTTTTCAACATACGTAGCTATTACCCTCGAAAACTAAAACTTTTGAAATAGGAAAAGAGCCTTTAATCACATTCATTACCATTTGCAATCATAAAATAGTCTAATATCTTCATTTTTTCAACATACGTAGCTATTACCCTCGAAAACTAAAACTTTTGAAATAGGAAAAGAGCCTTTAATCACATTCTTTACCATGTGCAATCATAAATTTGTCTAATATCTTCATTTTTTCAACATACGTAGCTATTACCCTCGAAAACTAAAACTTTTGACATAGAAAAAGAGCCTTTAATCACATTCTTTACCATTTGCAATCATAAAATAGTCTAATATCTTCATTTTTTCAACATACGTAGCTATTACCCTCGAAAACTAAAACTTTTGAAATAGGAAAAGAGCCTTTAATCACATTCTTTACCATGTGCAATCATAAAATTGTCTAATATCTTCATTTTTTCAACCTGCGTAGCTATTACCCTCGAAAAGTAAAACTTTTGACATAGGAAAAGAACCTTTAATCACATTCTTTACCATTTGCAATCATAAAATAGTCTAATATGTTCATTTTTTAACATACGTAGCTATTACCCTCGAAAACTAAAACTTTTGAAATAGGAAAAGAGCCTTTAATCACATTCTTTACCATGTGCAATCATAAAATAGTCTAATATCTTCATTTTTTCAACATACGTAACTATTACCCTCGAAAACTAAAACTTTTGACATAGGAAAAGAGCCTTTAATCACATTTTTTACCATTTGCAATCATAAAATAGTCTAATATCTTCATTTTTTCAACATACATAGCTATTACCCTCGAAAACTAAATTTTTTGAAATAGGAAAAGAGCCTTTAATCACATTTTTTACCATGTGCAATCATAAAATAGTCTAATATCTTCATTTTTTCAACATACGTAACTATTACCCTCGAAAACTAAAACTTTTGACATAGGAAAAGAGCCTTTAATCACATTCTTTACCATTTGCAATCATAAAATAGTCTAATATCTTCATTTTTTCAACATACGTAGCTATTACCCTAGAAAACTAAAACTTTTGAAATAGGAAAAGAGCCTTTAATCACATTCTTTACCATTTGCAATCATAAAATAGTCTAATATCTTCATTTTTCAACATACGTAGCTATTACCCTCGAAAACTAAAACTTTTGAAATAGGAAAAGAGCCTTTAATCACATTCTTTACCATTTGCAATTTTAAAATAGTCTAATATCTTCATTATTTTCAACATACGTAGCTATTACCCTCGAAAACTAAAACTTTTGAAATAGGAAAAGAGCCTTTAATCACATTCTTTACCATTTGCAATCATAAAATAGTCTAATATCTTCATTTTTTCAACATACTTAGCTATTACCCTCGAAAACTAAAACTTTTGAAATAGGAAAAAAACCTTTAATCACATTCTTTACCATGTGCAATCATAAAATTGTCTAATATTTTCTTTTTTCAACATATGTAGCTATTACCCTCGAAAACTAAAACTTTTGACATAGGAAAAGAGCCTTTAATCACATTCTTTACCATTTTGCAATCATAAAATAGTCTAATATCTTCATTTTTTCAACATACGTAGCTATTACCCTCGAAAACTAAATTTTTTGACATAGGAAAAGAGCCTTTAATCACATTCTTTACCATTTGCAATCATAAAATAGTCTAATATCTTCATTTTTTCAACATACTTAGCTATTACCCTCGAAAACTAAAACTTTTGAAATAGGAAAAAAACCTTTAATCACATTCTTTACCATGTGCAATCATAAAATTGTCTAATATTTTCTTTTTTCAACATACGTAGCTATTACCCTCGAAAACTAAAACTTTTGACATAGGAAAAGAGCCTTTAATCACATTCTTTACCATTTGCAATCACAAAATAGTGATTCTTTATCATTTGCAATCATAAAATAGTCTAATATCTTCATTTTTTCAACATACGTAGCTATTACCTTCGAAAACTAAAACTTTTGAAATAGGAAAAGAACCTTTAATCACATTCTTTACCATTTGCAATCATAAAATAGTCTAATATCTTCATTTTTTCAACATACGTAGCTATTACCCTCGAAAACTAAAACTTTTGAAATAGGAATAGAGCCTTTAATCACATTCTTTACCATGTGCAATCATAAAATAGTCTAATATCTTCATTTTTTCAACATACGTAGCTATTACCCTCGAAAACTAAAACTTTTGAAATAGGAAAAGAGCCTTTAATCACATTCTTTACCATTTGCAATCATAAAATAGTCTAATATCTTCATTTTTTCAACATACGTAGCTATTACCCTCGAAAACTAAAACTTTTGAAATAGGAATAGAGCCTTTAATCACATTCTTTACCATGTGCAATCATAAAATAGTCTAATATCTTCATTTTTTCAACATACGTAGCTATTACCCTCGAAAACTAAAACTTTTGACATAGGAAAAGAGCCTTTAATCACATTCTTTACCATTTGCAATCATAAAATAGTCTAATATCTTCATTTTTTCAACATACTTAGCTATTACCCTCGAAAACTAAAACTTTTGAAATAGGAAAAGAGCCTTTAATCACATTCTTTACCATGTGCAATCATAAAATTGTCTAATATCTTCATTTTTTCCACAGACGTAGCTATTACCCTCGAAAACTAAAACTTTTGAAATAGGAAAAGAGCCTTTAATCACATTCTTTACCATTTCCAATCATAAAATAGTCTAATATCTTCATTTTTTCAACATATGTAGCTATTACCCTCGAAAACTAAAACGTTTGACATAGGAAAAGAGCCTTTAATCACATTCTTTACCATGTGCAATCATAAAATTGTCTAATATCTTCATTTTTTCAACATACATAGCTATTACCCTCGAAAACTAAAATTTTTGACATAGGAAAAGAGCCTTTAATCACATTCTTTACCATTTGCAATCAGAAAATAGTCTAATATCTTCATTTTTTCAACATACGTAGCTATTACCCTCGAAAACTAAAACTTTTGATATAGGAAAAGACCCTTTAATCACATTTTTTACCATGTGCAATCATAAAATTGTCTAATATCTTCATTTTTTCAACATACGTAGCTATTACCCTCGAAAACTAAAACTTTTGAAATAGGAAAAGAGCCTTTAATCACATTCTTTACCATTTGCAATCATAAAATAGTCTAATATCTTCATTTTTTCAACATATGTAGCTATTACCCCCGAAAACTAAAACTTTTGAAATAGGAAAAAAACCTTTAACCACATTCTTTACCATGTGCAATCATAAAATTGTCTAATATTTTCTTTTTTCAACATACGTAGCTATTACCCTCGAAAACTAAAACTTTTGACATAGGAAAAGAGCCTTTAATCACATTCTTTACCATTTGCAATCAAAAATAGTCTAATATCTTCATTTTTTCAACATACGTAGCTATTACCCTCGAAAACTAAAACTTTTGACATAGGAAAAGAGCCTTTAATCACATTCTTTACCATTTGCAATCATAAAATAGTCTAATATCTTCATTTTTTTCAACATACTTAGCTATTACCCTCGAAAACTAAAACTTTTGAAATAGGAAAAGAGCCTTTAATCACATTCTTTACCATTTGCAATCATAATTAGTCTAATATCTTCATTTTTTCAACCTACGTAGCTATCACCCTCGAAAACTAAAACTTTTGAAATAGGAAAAGAGCCTTTAATCACATTCTTTACCATGTGCAATCATAAAATTGTCTAATATCTTCATTTTTTCCACAGACATAGCTATTACCCTCGAAAACTAAAGCTTTTGAAATAGGAAAAGATCCTTTAATCACATTCTTTACCATTTCCAACAATAAAATAGTCTAATATCTTCATTTTTTCAACATACGTAGCTATTACCCTCGAAAACTAAAACTTTTGACATAGGAAAAGAGCCTTTAATCACATTCTTTACCATGTGCAATCATAAAATTGTCTAATATCTTCATTTTTTTCAACATACGTAACTATTACCCTCGAAAACTAAAACTTTTGAAATAGGAAAAGAGCCTTTAATCACATTCTTTACCATTTACAATCATAAAATAGTCTAATATCTTTATTTTTTCAACATACGTAGCTATTACCATTGAAAACTAAAACTTTTGAAATAGGAAAATAGCCTTTAATCACATTCTTTACCATTTGCAATCATAAAATAGTCTAATATCTTCATTTTTTCAACATACGTAGCTATTACCCTCGAAAACTAAAACTTTTGACATAGGAAAAGAGCCTTGAATCACATTCTTTACCATTTGCAATCATAAAATAGTCTAATATCTTCATTTTTTCAACATACGTAGCTATTACCCTCGAAAACTAAAAATTTTGAAATAGGAAAAGAGCCTTTAATCACATTCTTTACCATGTGCAATCATAAAATAGTCTAATATCTTCATTTTTTCAACATACGTAGCTATTACCCTCGAAAACTAAAACTTTTGACATAGGAAAAGAGCCTTTAATCACATTCTTTACCATTTGCAATCATAAAATAGTCTAATATCTTCATTTTTTCAACATACTTAGCTATTACCCTCGAAAACTAAAACTTTTGAAATAGGAAAAGAGCCTTTAATCACATTCTTTACCATTTGCAATCATAATTAGTCTAATATCTTCATTTTTTCAACCTACGTAGCTATTACCCTCGAAAACTAAAACTTTTGAAATAGGAAAAGAGCCTTTAATCACATTCTTTACCATGTGCAATCATAAAATTGTCTAATATCTTCATTTTTTCCACAGACGTAGCTATTACCCTCGAAAACTAAAACTTTTGAAATAGGAAAAGAGCCTTTAATCACATTCTTTACCATTTCCAATCATAAAATAGTCTAATATCTTCATTTTTTCAACATACGTAGCTATTACCCTCGAAAACTAAAACTTTTGAAATAGGAAAAGAGCCTTCAATCACATTTTTTACCATGTGCAATCATAAAATTGTCTAATATCTTCATTTTTTCAACATACGTAGCTATTACCCTCGAAAACTAAAACTTTTGAAATAGGCAAAGAGCCTTTAATCACATTCTTTACCATTTGCAATCATAAAATAGTCTAATATCTTCACTTTTTCAACATATGTAGCTATTACCCTCGAAAACTAAAACATATGACATAGGAAAAGAGCCTTTAATCACATTCTTTACCATTTGCAATCATAAAATAGTCTAATATCTTCATTTTTTCAACATACGTAGCTATTACCTTCGAAAACTAAAACTTTTGAAATAGGAAAAGAGCCTTTAGTCACATTCTTTACCATTTGCAATCATAAAATAGTCTAATATGTTCATTTTTTCAACATACGTAGCTATTACCCTCGAAAACTAAAACTTTTCAAATAGGAAAAGAGCCCTTAATCACATTCTTTACCATTTGCAATCATAAAATTGTCTAATATCTTCATTTTTTCAACATACGTAACTATACCCTCGAAAACTAAAACTTTTGAAATAGGAAAAGAGCCTTTAATCACATTCTTTACCATTTACAATCATAAAATAGTCTAATATCTTCATTTTTCAACATACGTAGCTATTACCATTGAAAACTAAAACTTTTGAAATAGGAAAATAGCCTTTAATCACATTCTTTACCATTTGCAATCATAAAATAGTCTAATATCTTCATTTTTTCAACATACGTAGCTATTACCCTCAAAAACTAAAACTTTTGACATAGGAAAAGAGCCTTGAATCACATTCTTTACCATTTGCAATCATAAAATAGTCTTATATCTTAATTTTTTCAACATACGTAGCTATTACCCTCGAAAACTAAAAATTTTGAAATAGGAAAAGAGCCTTTAATCACATTCTTTACCATGTGCAATCATAAAATAGTCTAATATCTTCATTTTTTTCAACATACGTAGCTATTACCCTCGAAAACTAAAACTTTTGACATAGGAAAAGAGCCTTTAATCACATTCTTTACCATTTCCAATCATAAAATAGTCTAATATCTTCATTTTTTCAACATACTTAGCTATTACCCTCGAAAACTAAAACTTTTGAAATAGGAAAAGAGCCTTTAATCACATTCTTTACCATTTGCAATCATAATTAGTCTAATATCTTCATTTTTTCAACCTACGTAGCTATTACCCTCGAAAACTAAAACTTTTGAAATAGGAAAAGAGCCTTTAATCACATTCTTTACCATGTGCAATCATAAAATTGTCTAATATCTTCATTTTTTCCACAGACCGTAGCTATTACCCTCGAAAACTAAAACTTTTGAAATAGGAAAAGAGCCTTTAATCACATTCTTTACCATTTCCAATCATAAAATAGTCTAATATCTTCATTTTTTCAACATACGTAGCTATTACCCTCGAAAACTAAAACTTTTGAAATAGGAAAAGAGCCTTTAATCACATTTTTTACCATGTGCAATCATAAAATTGTCTAATATCTTCATTTTTTCAACATACGTAGCTATTACCCTCGAAAACTAAAACTTTTGAAATAGGAAAAGAGCCTTTAATCACATTCTTTACCATTTGCAATCATAAAATAGTCTAATATCTTCATTTTTTCAACATACGTAGCTATTACCCCCGAAAACTAAAACTTTTGAAATAGGAAAAAAACCTTTAATCACATTCTTTACCATGTGCAATCATAAAATTGTCTAATATTTTCTTTTTTCAACATACGTAGCTATTACCCTCGAAAACTAAAACTTTTGACATAGGAAAAGAGCCTTTAATCACATTCTTTACCATTTGCAATCAAAAAATAGTCTAATATCTTCATTTTTTCAACATACGTAGCTATTACCCTCGAAAACTAAAACTTTTGACATAGGAAAAGAGCCTTTAATCACATTCTTTACCATTTGCAATCATAAAATAATCTAATATTTTCATTTTTTCAACATACTTAGCTATTACCCTCGAAAACTAAAACTTTTGAAATAGGAAAAGAGCCTTTAATCACATTCTTACCATTTGCAATCATAATTAGTCTAATATCTTCATTTTTTCAACCTACGTAGCTATTACCCTCGAAAACTAAAACTTTTGAAATAGGAAAAGAGCCTTTAATCACATTCTTTACC
>NW_027064378.1:21241-47849 GCF_032884065.1 Artemia franciscana
ACATAGGAAAAGAGCCTTTAATCACATTCTTTACCATTTGCAATCATAAAATAGTCTAATATCTTCATTTTTTCAACATACGTAGCTATTACCCTCGAAAACTAAAACTTTTGAAATAGGAAAAGAGCCTTTAATCACATTCTTTACCATTTGCAATCATAAAATAGTCTAATATCTTCATTTTTTCAACATACGTAGCTATTACCCTCGAAAACTAAAACTTTTGACATAGGAAAAGAGCCTTTAATCACATTCTTTACCATTTGCAATCATAAAATAGTCTAATATCTTCATTTTTTCAACATACTTAGCTATTACCCTCGAAAACTAAAACTTTTGAAATAGGAAAAGAGCCTTTAATCACATTCTTTACCATTTGCAATCATAATTAGTCTAATATCTTCATTTTTTCAACCTACGTAGCTATTACCTCGAAAACTAAAACTTTTGAAATAGGAAAAGAGCCTTTAATCACATTCTTTACCATGTGCAATCATAAAATTGTCTAATATCTTCATTTTTTTAACAGACGTAGCTATTACCCTCGAAAACTAAACTTTTGAAATAGGAAAAGAGCCTTTAATCACATTCTTTACCATTTCCAATCATAAAATAGTCTAATATCTTCATTTTTTCAACATATGTAGCTATTACCCTCGAAAACTAAAACGTTTGACATAGGAAAAGAGCCTTTAATCACATTCTTTACCATGTGCAATCATAAAATTGTCTAATATCTTCATTTTTTCAACATACATAGCTATTACCCTCGAAAACTAAAATTTTTGACATAGGAAAAGAGCCTTTAATCACATTCTTTACCATTTGCAATCATAAAATAGTCTAATATCTTCATTTTTTCAACATACGTAGCTATTACCCCCGAAAACTAAAACTTTTGAAATAGGAAAAAAACCTTTAATCACATTCTTTACCATGTGCAATCATAAAATTGTCTAATATTTTCTTTTTTCAACATACGTAGCTATTACCCTCGAAAACTAAAACTTTTGACATAGGAAAAGAGCCTTTAATCACATTCTTTACCATTTGCAATCAAAAAATAGTCTAATATCTTCATTTTTTCAACATACGTAGCTATTACCCTCGAAAACTAAAACTTTTGACATAGGAAAAGAGCCTTTAATCACATTCTTTACCATTTGCAATCATAAAATAGTCTAATATCTTCATTTTTTCAACATACTTAGCTATTACCCTCGAAAACTAAAACTTTTGAAATAGGAAAAGAGCCTTTAATCACATTCTTTACCATTTGCAATCATAATTAGTCTAATATCTTCATTTTTTCAACCTACGTAGCTATTACCCTCGAAAACTAAAACTTTTGAAATAGGAAAAGAGCCTTTAATCACATTCTTTACCATGTGCAATCATAAAATTGTCTAATATCTTCATTTTTTCCACAGACATAGCTATTACCCTCGAAAACTAAAGCTTTTGAAATAGGAAAAGATCCTTTAATCACATTCTTTACCATTTCCAACAATAAAATAGTCTAATATCTTCATTTTTTCAACATACGTAGCTATTACCCTCGAAAACTAAAACTTTTGACATAGGAAAAGAGCCTTTAATCACATTCTTTACCATGTGCAATCATAAAATTGTCTAATATCTTCATTTTTTCAACATACGTAGCTATTACCCTCGAAAACTAAAACTTTTGACATAGGAAAAGAGCCTTTAATCACATTCTTTACCATTTGCAATCACAAAATAGTCTAATATCTTCATTTTTTCAACATACGTAGCTATTACCCTCGAAAACTAAAACTTTTGAAATAGGAAAAGAGCCTTTAATCACATTCTTTACCATGTGCAATCATAAAATAGTCTAATATCTTCACTTTTTCAACATATGTAGCTATTACCCTCGAAAACTAAAACATATGACATAGGAAAAGAGCCTTTAATCACATTCTTTACCATTTGCAATCATAAAATAGTCTAATATCTTCATTTTTTCAACATACGTAGCTATTACCTTCGAAAACTAAAACTTTTGAAATAGGAAAAGAGCCTTTAGTCACATTCTTTACCATTTGCAATCATAAAATAGTCTAATATCTTCATTTTTTCAACATACGTAGCTATTACCCTCGAAAACTAAAACTTTTGAAATAGGAAAAGAGCCCTTAATCACATTCTTTACCATTTGCAATCATAAAATTGTCTAATATCTTCATTTTTTCAACATACGTAACTATTACCCTCGAAAACTAAAACTTTTGAAATAGGAAAAGAGCCTTTAATCACATTCTTTACCATTTACAATCATAAAATAGTCTAATATCTTCATTTTTTCAACATACGTAGCTATTACCATTGAAAACTAAAACTTTTGAAATAGGAAAATAGCCTTTAATCACATTCTTTACCATTTGCAATCATAAAATAGTCTAATATCTTCATTTTTTCAACATACGTAGCTATTACCCTCGAAAACTAAAACTTTTGACATAGGAAAAGAGCCTTGAATCACATTCTTTACCATTTGCAATCATAAAATAGTCTAATATCTTCATTTTTTCAACATACGTAGCTATTACCCTCGAAAACTAAAAATTTTGAAATAGGAAAAGAGCCTTTAATCACATTCTTTACCATGTGCAATCATAAAATAGTCTAATATCTTTTTTTTTTCAACATACGTAGCTATTACCCTCGAAAACTAAAACTTTTGACATAGGAAAAGAGCCTTTAATCACATTCTTTACCATTTGCAATCATAAAATAGTCTAATATCTTCATTTTTTCAACATACTTAGCTATTACCCTCGAAAACTAAAACTTTTGAAATAGGAAAAGAGCCTTTAATCACATTCTTTACCATTTGCAATCATAATTAGTCTAATATCTTCATTTTTTCAACCTACGTAGCTATTACCCTCGAAAACTAAAACTTTTGAAATAGGAAAAGAGCCTTTAATCACATTCTTTACCATGTGCAATCATAAAATTGTCTAATATCTTCATTTTTTCCACAGACGTAGCTATTACCCTCGAAAACTAAAACTTTTGAAATAGGAAAAGAGCCTTTAATCACATTCTTTACCATTTCCAATCATAAAATAGTCTAATATCTTCATTTTTTCAACATATGTAGCTATTACCCTCGAAAACTAAAACGTTTGACATAGGAAAAGAGCCTTTAATCACATTCTTTACCATGTGCAATCATAAAATTGTCTAATATCTTCATTTTTTCAACATACATAGCTATTACCCTCCAAAACTAAAATTTTTGACATAGGAAAAGAGCCTTTAATCACATTCTTTACCATTTGCAATCAGAAAATAGTCTAATATCTTCATTTTTTCAACATACGTAGCTATTACCCTCGAAAACTAAAACTTTTGAAATTGGAAAAGAGCCTTTAATCACATTTTTTACCATGTGCAATCATAAAATTGTCTAATATCTTCATTTTTTCAACATACGTAGCTATTACCCTCGAAAACTAAAACTTTTGACATAGGAAAAGAGCCTTTAATCACATTCTTTACCATTTACAATCATAAAATAGTCTAATATCTTCATTTTTCAACATACGTAGCTATTACCCTCGAAAACTAAAACTTTTGAAATAGGAAAAGAGCCTTTAATCACATACTTTACCATGTGCAATCATAAAATAGTCTAATATCTTCATTTTTTCAACATACGTAGCTATTACCCTCGAAAACTAAAACTTATGACATAGGAAAAGAGCCTTTAATCATATTCTTTACCATTTGCAATCATAAAATAGTCTAATATCTTCATTTTTTCAATATACGTAATTATTACCCTCGAAAACTAAAACTTTTGAAATAGGAAAAGAGCCTTTAATCACATTCTTTACCATTTGCAATCATAAAATAGTCTAATATCTTCATTTTTTCAACATACGTAGCTATTACCCTCGAAAACTAAAACTTTTGAAATAGGAAAAGAGCCTTTAATTACATTCTTTACCATGTTTAATCATAAAATAGTCTAATATCTTCATTTTTTCAACAGACATAGCTATTACCCTTGAAAACTAAAACTTTTGAAATAGGAAAAGAGCCTTTAATCACATTCTTTACCATTTGCAATCATAAAATAGTCTAATATCTTCATTTTTTCAACATACGTAGCTATTACCCTCGAAAACTAAAACTTTTGAAATAGGAAATGAGCCTTTAATCACATTCTTTACCATGTGCAATCATAAAATAGTCTAATATCTTCATTTTTTCCACAGACCTAGCTATTACCCTCGAAATAGGAAAAGAGCCTTTAATCACATTCTTTACCATGTGCAATCATAAAATTGTCTAATATCTTCATTTTTTCAACATACGTAGCTATTACCCTCGAAAACTAAAACTTTTGACATAGGAAAAGAGCCTTTAATCACATTCTTTACCATTTGCAATCATAAAGTAGTCTAATATCTTCATTTTTTCAACATACGTAGCTATTACCCTCGAAAACTAAAACTTTTGAAATAGGAAAAGAGCCTTTAATCACATTCTTTACCATGTGCAATCATAAAATAGTCTAATATCTTCATTTTTCAACATACGTAGCTATTACCCTCGAAAACTAAAACTTATGACATTGGAAAAGAGCCTTTAATCACATTCTTTACCATGTGCAATGAAAAAGTATGTTGAAAACCTCGAAAACTAAAACTTTTGACATAGGAAAAGAGCCTTTAATCACATTCTTTACCATTTGCAATCATAAAATAGTCTAATATCTTCATTTTTTCAACATACGTAGCTATTACCCTCGAAAACTAAAACTTTTGACATAGGAAAAGAGCCTTTAATCACAATCTTTACCATTTTCAATCATAAAATAGTCTAATATCTTCATTTTTTCATCATACGTAGCTATTACCCTCGAAAACTAAAACTTTTGAAAGAGGAAAAGAGCCTTTAATCACATTCTTTACCATTTGCAATCATAAAATAATCTAATATCTTCATTTTTTTCAACATACGTAGCTATTACCCTCGAAAACTAAAACTTTTGAAATAGGAAAAGAGCCTTTAATCACATTCTTTACCATGTGCAATCATAAAATTGTCTAATATCTTCATTTTTTCAACATACGTAGCTATTACCCTTGAAAACTAAAACTTTTGAAATAGGAAAAGAGCCTTTAATCACATTCTTTACCATTTGCAATCATAAAATAGTCTAATATCTTCATTTTTTCAACATACGTAGCTATTACCCTCGAAAACTAAAACTTTTGAAATAGGAAAAGAGCCTTTAATCACATTCTTTACCATTTGCAATCATAATATAGTCTAATATCTTCATTTTTTCAACATACGTAGCTATTACCCTCGAAAACTAAAACTTCTGACATAAGAAAAGAGCCTTTAATCACATTCTTTACCATTTGCAATCATAAAATAGTCTAATATCTTCACTTTTTCAACATACGTAGCTATTACCCTCGAAAACTAAAACTTTTGAAATAGGAAAAGAGCCTTTAATCACATTCTTTACCATTTGCAATCATAAAATAGTCTAATATCTTCATTTTTTCAACATACGTAGCTATTACCCTCGGAAACTAAAACTTTTGACATAGGAAAAGAGCCTTTAATCACATTCTTTACCATTTGCAATCATAAAATAGTCTAATATCTTCATTTTTTCAACATACGTAGCTATTACCCTCGAAAACTAAAACTTTTGACATAGGAAAAGAGCCTTTAATCACATTCTTTACCATTTGCAATCATAAAATAGTCTAATATCTTCATTTTTTCAACATACGTAGCTATTACCCTCGAAAACTAAAACTTTTGACATAGGAAAAGAGCCTTTAATCACATTCTTTACCATTTGCAATCATAAAATAGTCTAATATCTTCATTTTTTCAACATACGTAGCTATTACCCTCGAAAACTAAAACTTTTGACATAGGAATAGAGCCTTTAATCACATTCTTTACCATTTGCAATCATAAAATAGTCTAATATCTTCATTTTTTCAACATACGTAGCTATTACCCTCGAAAACTAAAACTTTTGAAAGAGGAAAAGAGCCTTTAATCACATTCTTTACCATTTGCAATCATAAAATAATCTAATATCTTCATTTTTTTCAACATACGTAGCTATTACCCTCGAAAACTAAAACTTTTTAAATAGGAAAAGAGCCTTTAATCACATTCTTTACCATATGCAATCATAAAATTGTCTAATATCTTCATTTTTTCAACATACGTAGCTATTACCCTTGAAAACTAAAACTTTTGAAATAGGAAAAGAGCCTTTAATCACATTCTTTACCATTTGCAATCATAAAATAGTCTAATATGTTCATTTTTTCAACATAAGTAGCTATTACCCTCGAAAACTAAAACTTTTGAAATAGGAAAAGAGCCTTTAATCACATTCTTTACCATTTGCAATCATAAAATAGTCTAATATCTTCATTTTTTCAACATACGTAGCTATTACCCTCGAAAACTAAAACTTTTGAAATAGGAAAAGAGCCTTTAATCACATTCTTTACCATTTGCAATCATAAAATAGTCTAATATCTTCATTTTTTCAACATACATAGCTATTACCCTCGAAAACTAAAACTTTTGAAATAGGAAAAGAGCCTTTAATCACATTCTTTACCATTTGCAATCATAAAATAGTCTAATATCTTCATTTTTTCAACATACGTAGCTATTACCCTCGAAAACTAAAACTTTTGAAATAGGAAAAGAGCCTTTAATCACATTCTTTACCATGTGCAATCATAAAATAGTCTAATATCTTCATTTTTTCCACAGACGTAGCTATTACCCTCGAAATAGGAAAAGAGCCTTTAATCACATTCTTTACCATTGCAATCATAAAATAGTCTAATATCTTCATTTTTTCAACATACGTAGCTATTACCCTCGAAAACTAAAACTTTTGACATAGGAAAAGAGCCTTTAATCACATTCTTTACCATTTGCAATCATAAAGTAGTCTAATATCTTCATTTTTTCAACATACGTAGCTATTACCCTCGAAAACTAAAACTTTTGAAATAGGAAAAGAGCCTTTAATCACATTCTTTACCATGTGCAATCATAAAATAGTCTAATATCTTCATTTTTCAACATACGTAGCTATTACCCTCGAAAACTAAAACTTTTGAAATAGGAAAAGAGCCTTTAATCACAATTCTTTACCATGTGCAATCATAAAAGTCTAATATCTTCATTTTTTCAACACCTCGAAAACTAAAACTTTGACATAGGAAAAGAGCCTTTAATCACATTCTTTACCATTTGCAATCATAAAATAGTCTAATATCTTCATTTTTTCAACATACGTAGCTATTACCCTCGAAAACTAAAACTTTTGACATAGGAAAAGAGCCTTTAATCACATTCTTTACCATTTGCAATCATAAAATAGTCTAATATCTTCATTTTTTCAACATACGTAGCTATTACCCTCGAAAACTAAAACTTTTGAAAGAGGAAAAGAGCCTTTAATCACATTCTTTACCATGTTGCAATCATAAAATAATCTAATATCTTCATTTTTTCAAAATACGTAGCTATTACCCTCGAAAACTAAAACTTTTGAAATAGGAAAAGAGCCTTTAATCACATTCTTTACCATTGCAATCATAAAATAGTCTAATATCTTCATTTTTTCAACATACGTAGCTATTACCCTCGAAAACTAAAACTTTTGAAATAGGAAAAGAGCCTTTAATCACATTCTTTACCATGTGCAATCATAAAATAGTCTAATATCTTCATTTTTTCAACATACGTAGCTATTACCTCGAAAACTAAAACTTTTGAAATAGGAAAAGAGCCTTTAATCACATTCTTTACCATTTGCAATCATAAAATAGTCTAATATCTTCATTTTTTCAACATACGTAGCTATTACCCTCGAAAACTAAAACTTTTGACATAGGAAAAGAGCCTTTAATCACATTCTTTACCATTTGCAATCATAAAATAGTCTAATATCTTCATTTTTTCAACATACGTAGCTATTACCCTCGAAAACTAAAACTTTTGAAATAGGAAAAGAGCCTTTAATCACATTCTTTACCATTTGCAATCATAAAATAGTCTAATATCTTCATTTTTTCAACATACGTAGCTATTACCCTCGGAAACTAAAACTTTTGACATAGGAAAAGAGCCTTTAATCACATTCTTTACCATTTGCAATCATAAAATAGTCTAATATCTTCATTTTTTCAACATACGTAGCTATTACCCTCGAAAACTAAAACTTTTGACATAGGAAAAGAGCCTTTAATCACATTCTTTACCATTTGCAATCATAAAATAGTCTAATATCTTCATTTTTTCAACATACGTAGCTATTACCCTCGAAAACTAAAACTTTTGACATAGGAAAAGAACCTTTAATCACATTCTTTACCATTTGCAATCATAAAATAGTCTAATATCTTCATTTTTTCAACATACGTAGCTATTACCCTCGAAAACTAAAACTTTTGACATAGGAATAGAGCCTTTAATCACATTCTTTACCATTTGCAATCATAAAATAGTCTAATATCTTCATTTTTTCAACATACGTAGCTATTACCCTCGAAAACTAAAACTTTTGAAAGAGGAAAAGAGCCTTTAATCACATTCTTTACCATTTGCAATCATAAAATAATCTAATATCTTCATTTTTTTCAACATACGTAGCTATTACCCTCGAAAACTAAAACTTTTGAAATAGGAAAAGAGCCTTTAATCACATTCTTTACCATATGCAATCATAAAATTGTCTAATATCTTCATTTTTTCAACATACGTAGCTATTACCCTTGAAAACTAAAACTTTTGAAATAGGAAAAGAGCCTTTAATCACATTCTTTACCATTTGCAATCATAAAATAGTCTAATATGTTCATTTTTTCAACATAAGTAGCTATTACCCTCGAAAACTAAAACTTTTGAAATAGGAAAAGAGCCTTTAATCACATTCTTTACCATTTGCAATCATAAAATAGTCTAATATCTTCATTTTTTCAACATACGTAGCTATTACCCTCGAAAACTAAAACTTTTGAAATAGGAAAAGAGCCTTTAATTACATTCTTTACCATGTTTAATCATAAAATAGTCTAATATCTTCATTTTTTCAACAGACATAGCTATTACCCTTGAAAACTAAAACTTTTGAAATAGGAAAAGAGCCTTTAATCACATTCTTTACCATTTGCAATCATAAAATAGTCTAATATCTTCATTTTTTCAACATACGTAGCTATTACCCTCGAAAACTAAAACTTTTGACATAGGAAAAGAGCCTTTAATCACATTCTTTACCATTTGCAATCATAAAATAGTCTAATATCTTCATTTTTTCAACATACGTAGCTATTACCCTCGAAAACTAAAACTTTTGACATAGGAAAAGAACCTTTAATCACATTCTTTACCATTTGCAATCATAAAATAGTCTAATATCTTCATTTTTTCAACATACGTAGCTATTACCCTCGAAAACTAAAACTTTTGACATAGGAATAGAGCCTTTAATCACATTCTTTACCATTTGCAATCATAAAATAGTCTAATATCTTCATTTTTTCAACATACGTAGCTATTACCCTCGAAAACTAAAACTTTTGAAAGAGGAAAAGAGCCTTTAATCACATTCTTTACCATTTGCAATCATAAAATAATCTAATATCTTCATTTTTTTCAACATACGTAGCTATTACCCTCGAAAACTAAAACTTTTGAAATAGGAAAAGAGCCTTTAATCACATTCTTTACCATATGCAATCATAAAATTGTCTAATATCTTCATTTTTTCAACATACGTAGCTATTACCCTTGAAAACTAAAACTTTTGAAATAGGAAAAGAGCCTTTAATCACATTCTTTACCATTTGCAATCATAAAATAGTCTAATATGTTCATTTTTTCAACATAAGTAGCTATTACCCTCGAAAACTAAAACTTTTGAAATAGGAAAAGAGCCTTTAATCACATTCTTTACCATTTGCAATCATAAAATAGTCTAATATCTTCATTTTTTCAACATACGTAGCTATTACCCTCGAAAACTAAAACTTTTGAAATAGGAAAAGAGCCTTTAATTACATTCTTTACCATGTTTAATCATAAAATAGTCTAATATCTTCATTTTTTCAACAGACATAGCTATTACCCTTGAAAACTAAAACTTTTGAAATAGGAAAAGAGCCTTTAATCACATTCTTTACCATTTGCAATCATAAAATAGTCTAATATCTTCATTTTTTCAACATACGTAGCTATTACCCTCGAAAACTAAAACTTTTGAAATAGGAAATGAGCCTTTAATCACATTCTTTACCATGTGCAATCATAAAATAGTCTAATATCTTCATTTTTTCCACAGACCTAGCTATTACCCTCGAAATAGGAAAAGAGCCTTTAATCACATTATTTACCATTTGAAATCATAAAATAGTCTAATATCTTCATTTTTTCAACATACGTAGCTATTACCCTCGAAAACTAAAACTTTTGACATAGGAAAAGAGCCTTTAATCACATTCTTTACCATTTCAAACAGTTCGTGGTAACGAACTGTAGTAAGGAGCGACCCGGCTCAATAGTAACCAAAACTCTAAAAAATTGAATTTTGATATCAATAGCTACATCAAAAGAATCGCATTTTAATGCTGATTTTAAATATATAAGTTTCATCAAGTTTAGTCTTACCCATCAAAAGTTACGAGCCTGAGAAAATTTGCGTTATTTTAGAAAATAGGGGGAAACGCCCCCTAAAAGTCATAGAATCTTAACGAAAATCACACCATCAGATTCAGCGTATCAGAGAACCCTACTGTAGAAGTTTAGAGCTCCTATCTACAAAAATGTGGAATTTTGCATTTTTTGCCAGAAGGCAGATCACGGATGCGTGTTTATTTGTTTTTTTTGTTTTTTTGTTTTTTTGTTGTTTTTTTTTTTTTTTCCCCAGGGGTGATCGTATCGACCCAGTTGTCCTAGAATGTTGCAAGAGGGCTCATTCTAACGGAAATGAAAAGTTCTAGTGCCCTTTTTAAGTGACCAAAAAAATTGGAGGGCACCTAGGCCCCCTCCCACGCTAATTATTTTCCCAAAGTCAACGGATCAAAATTCTGAGATAGCCATTTTATTCAGCGTAGTCGAAAAACCTTATAACTATGTCTTTGGGGACGACTTACTCCCCCACAGTCCCCGTGGGAGGGGCAACAAGTTACAAACTTTGACCTGTGCTTACATATAGTAATGGTTATTGGGAAGTATACAGGCGTTTTCAGGAGGATTTTTTTGGTTTGGGGGAGGGGTTGAGAAGAGGGGGATATGCTAGGGGAACTTTCCTTCGACAATTTGTAATGGGAGAAGAAAATTTCCATGAAGGGAGAGCAGGATTTACTAGCATTATTTAAAAAAAAAACAATTAAAAATAAAAGTGAAAAAGCTTTTTCAGCTGGAAGTAAGGAACAGCAATAAAACTTAAAACAAACAGAAATTATTACCCATATGAGGGGCTCACCTCCTTCTAATACCTCACTCTTTACGCTAAAGTTTTTTCGGTAATTTCAACTACTTATTCTACGGCTTTTGTGATTCAGGGGGTCATTCTTAATGAATTGGGATAAAATTTAAGCTTTAGTGTAAAGAGCGAGGTACTGACGATGGGGCGAATCCCCTCATATATGTAATAAAAACATGAGAATACAAAAGTTCTTTACGTAAGCTAATTTATAAGTTACGTAAATCTTTTACCAATAAAAAGATTCGTAAAAAATTAAAAGTTCTAGTTGCCTTTTTAATTAACCAAAAAATCGGGGGGCAACTAGGCTTCGTCCCCCGCTCTTTTTTTCTCAAAATCATTCGATCAAAATTATGAGAAAGCCATTGATCCAAAAAAAAATATATGCAAATTTCGTTTTGATTATTCCTCTGCGGAGAGCCAAAATCAAAACATGCATTGATTCAAAAACGTTCAGAAATTAAATAAAAAAAACAAGTTTTTTCAACTGAAAGTAAGGAGTGACATCAAAACTTAAAACGCACAGAAATTACTTCGTATATGAAAGAGGCTGCTTCCTCATCAACACCCCGCTCTTTACGCTAAAGTTTTTTACTGTTTTAGAAAGAAGAATTGAGAGAAAGAGTCAAACTTTAGCGTAAAGAGCGGGGCGTTGATGAGGAAGCAGCCTCTTTCATATACGAAGTAATTTCTGTGCGTTTTAAGTTTTGATGTCACTCCTTACTTTCAGTTGAAAAAACTTGTTTTTTTTATTTAATACAATCATAAAATAGTCTAATATCTTCATTTTTCAACATACGTAGCTATTACCCTCGAAAACTAAAACTTTTGAAATAGGAAAAGAGCCTTTAATCACATACTTTACCATGTGCAATCATAAAATAGTCTAATATCTTCATTTTTTCAACATACGTAGCTATTACCCTCGAAAACTAAAACTTATGACATAGGAAAAGAGCCTTTAATCATATTCTTTACCATTTGCAATCATAAAATAGTCTAATATCTTCATTTTTTCAATATACGTAATTATTACCCTCGAAAACTAAAACTTTTGAAATAGGAAAAGAGCCTTTAATCACATTCTTTACCATTTGCAATCATAAAATAGTCTAATATCTTCATTTTTTCAACATACGTAGCTATTACCCTCGAAAACTAAAACTTTTGAAATAGGAAAAGAGCCTTTAATTACATTCTTTACCATGTTTAATCATAAAATAGTCTAATATCTTTATTTTTTCAACAGACATAGCTATTACCCTTGAAAACTAAAACTTTTGAAATAGGAAAAGAGCCTTTAATCACATTCTTTACCATTTGCAATCATAAAATAGTCTAATATCTTCATTTTTTCAACATACGTAGCTATTACCCTCGAAAACTAAAACTTTTGAAATAGGAAATGAGCCTTTAATCACATTCTTTACCATGTGCAATCATAAAATAGTCTAATATCTTCATTTTTTCCACAGACCTAGCTATTACCCTCGAAATAGGAAAAGAGCCTTTAATCACATTCTTTACCATGTGCAATCATAAAATTGTCTAATATCTTCATTTTTTCAACATACGTAGCTATTACCCTCGAAAACTAAAACTTTTGACATAGGAAAAGAGCCTTTAATCACATTCTTTACCATTTGCAATCATAAAGTAGTCTAATATCTTCATTTTTTCAACATACGTAGCTATTACCCTCGAAAACTAAAACTTATGAAATAGGAAAAGAGCCTTTAATCACATTCTTTACCATGTGCAATCATAAAATAGTCTAATATCTTCATTTTTCAACATACGTAGCTATTACCCTCGAAAACTAAAACTTATGACATTGGAAAAGAGCCTTTAATCACATTCTTTACCATGTGCAATGAAAAAGTATGTTGAAAACCTCGAAAACTAAAACTTTTGACATAGGAAAAGAGCCTTTAATCACATTCTTTACCATTTGCAATCATAAAATAGTCTAATATCTTCATTTTTTCAACATACGTAGCTATTACCCTCGAAAACTAAAACTTTTGACATAGGAAAAGAGCCTTTAATCACAATCTTTACCATTTTCAATCATAAAATAGTCTAATATCTTCATTTTTTCATCATACGTAGCTATTACCCTCGAAAACTAAAACTTTTGAAAGAGGAAAAGAGCCTTTAATCACATTCTTTACCATTTGCAATCATAAAATAATCTAATATCTTCATTTTTTTCAAAATACGTAGCTATTACCCTCGAAAACTAAAACTTTTGAAATAGGAAAAGAGCCTTTAATCACATTCTTTACCATGTGCAATCATAAAATTGTCTAATATCTTCATTTTTTCAACATACGTAGCTATTACCCTTGAAAACTAAAACTTTTGAAATAGGAAAAGAGCCTTTAATCACATTCTTTACCATTTGCAATCATTAAATAGTCTAATATCTTCATTTTTTCAACATACGTAGCTATTACACTCGAAAACTAAAACTTTTGAAATAGGAAAAGAGCCTTTAATCACATTCTTTACCATTTGCAATCATAATATAGTCTAATATCTTCATTTTTTCAACATACGTAGCTATTACCCTCGAAAACTAAAACTTCTGACATAAGAAAAGAGCCTTTAATCACATTCTTTACCATTTGCAATCATAAAATAGTCTAATATCTTCACTTTTTCAACATACGTAGCTATTACCCTCGAAAACTAAAACTTTTGAAATAGGAAAAGAGCCTTTAATCACATTCTTTACCATTTGCAATCATAAAATAGTCTAATATCTTCATTTTTTCAACATACGTAGCTATTACCCTCGGAAACTAAAACTTTTGACATAGGAAAAGAGCCTTTAATCACATTCTTTACCATTTGCAATCATAAAATAGTCTAATATCTTCATTTTTTCACCATACGTAGCTATTACCCTCGAAAACTAAAACTTTTGACATAGGAAAAGAGCCTTTAATCACATTCTTTACCATTTGCAATCATAAAATAGTCTAATATCTTCATTTTTTCAACATACGTAGCTATTACCCTCGAAAACTAAAACTTTTGACATAGGAAAAGAACCTTTAATCACATTCTTTACCATTTGCAATCATAAAATAGTCTAATATCTTCATTTTTTCAACATACGTAGCTATTACCGTCGAAAACTAAAACTTTTGACATAGGAATCTTTTCCTATGTCAGAAGTTTTTCCCACATCACATTGCCTTTAATCACATTCTTTACCATTTGCAATCATAAAATAGTCTAATATCTTCATTTTTTTAACATAAGTAGCTATTACCATCGAAAACTAAAACTTTTGAAAGAGGAAAAGAGCCTTTAATCACATTCTTTACCATTTGCAATCATAAAATAATCTAATATCTTCATTTTTTTCAAAATGCGTAGCTATTACCCTCGAAAACTAAAACTTTTGAAATAGGAAAAGAGCCTTTAATCACATTCTTTACCATGTGCAATCATAAAATTGTCTAATATCTTCATTTTTTCAACATACGTAGCTATTACCCTTGAAAACTAAAACTTTTGAAATAGGAAAAGAGCCTTTAATCACATTCTTTACCATTTGCAATCATAATATAGTCTAATATCTTCATTTTTTCAACATACGTAGCTATTACCCTCGAAAACTAAAACTTTTGACATAAGAAAAGAGCCTTTAATCACATTCTTTACCATTTGCAATCATAAAATAGTCTAATATCTTCATTTTTTCAACATACGTAGCTATTACCCTCCAAAACTAAAACTTTTGAAATAGGAAAAGAGCCTTTAATCACATTCTTTACCATTTGCAATCATAAAATAGTCTAATATCTTCATTTTTTCAACATACGTAGCTATTACCCTCGAAAACTAAAACTTTTGACATAGGAAAAGAGCCTTTAATCACATTCTTTACCATTTGCAATCATAAAATAGTCTAATATCTTCATTTTTTCAACATACGTAGCTATTACCCTCGAAAACTAAAACTTTTGAAATAGGAAAAGAGCCTTTAATCACATTCTTTACCATTTGCAATCATAAAATAGTCTAATATCTTCATTTTTTCAACATACGTAGCTATTACCCTCGAAAACTAAAACTTTTGAAATAGGAAAAGAGCCTTTAATCACATTCTTTACCATTTGCAATCATAATATAGTCTAATATCTTCATTTTTTCAACATACGTAGCTATTACCCTCGAAAACTAAAACTTCTGACATAAGAAAAGAGCCTTTAATCACATTCTTTACCATTTGCAATCATAAAATAGTCTAATATCTTCACTTTTTCAACATACGTAGCTATTACCCTCGGAAACTAAAACTTTTGACATAGGAAAAGAGCCTTTAATCACATTCTTTACCATTTGCAATCATAAAATAGTCTAATATCTTCATTTTTTCAACATAAGTAGCTATTACCCTCGAAACCTAAGACTTTTGACATAGGAAAAGAGCCTTTAATCACACTCTTTACCATTTGCAATCATAAAATAGTCTAATATCTTCATTTTTTCAACATACTTAGCTATTACCCTCGAAAACTAAAACTTTTGACATAGGAAAAGAGCCTTTAATCACATTCTTTACCATTTGCAATCATAAAATAGTCTAATATCTTCATTTTTTCAACATACGTAGCTATTACCCTCGAAAACTAAAACTTTTGACATAGGAAAAAGAGCCTTTAATCACATTCTTTACCATTTGCAATCATAAAATAGTCTAATATCTTCATTTTTTCAACATACGTAGCTATTACCCTCGAAAACTAAAACTTTTGACATAGGAATAGAGCCTTTAATCACATTCTTTACCATTTGCAATCATAAAATAGTCTAATATCTTCATTTTTTCAACATACGTAGCTATTACCCTCGAAAACTAAAACTTTTGAAAGAGGAAAAGAGCCTTTAATCACATTCTTTACCATTTGCAATCATAAAATAATCTAATATCTTCATTTTTTTCAACATACGTAGCTATTACCCTCGAAAACTAAAACTTTTGAAATAGGAAAAGAGCCTTTAATCACATTCTTTACCATGTGCAATCATAAAATTGTCTAATATCTTCATTTTTTCAACATACGTAGCTATTACCCTTGAAAACTAAAACTTTTGAAATAGGAAAAGAGCCTTTAATCACATTCTTTACCATTTGCAATCATAAAATAGTCTAATATCTTCATTTTTTCAACATAAGTAGCTATTACCCTCGAAAACTAAAACTTTTGAAATAGGAAAAGAGCCTTTAATCACATTCTTTACCATTTGCAATCATAAAATAGTCTAATATTTTCATTTTTTCAACATTCGTAGCTATTACCCTCGAAAACTAAAACTTTTGAAATAGGAAAAGAGCCTTTATTCACATTCTTTACCATGTGCAATCATAAAATAGTCTAATATCTTCATTTTTTCAACATACGTAGCTATTACCCTCGAAAACTAAAACTTTTGAAATAGGAAAAGAACCTTTAATCACATTCTTTACCATGTGCAATCATAAAATAGTCTAATATCTTCTTTTTTTCAACATACGTAGCTATTACCCTCGAAAACTAAAACTTTTGAAATAGGAAAAAGAGCCTTTAATCACATTCTTTACCATTTGCAATCATAAAATAGTCTAATATCTTCATTTTTTCAACATATGTAGCTACTACCCTCGAAAACTAAAACTTTTGAAATAGGAAAAGAGCCTTTAATCACATTCTTTACCATGTGCAATCATAAAATAGTCTAATATCTTCATTTTTTCAACATACGTAGCTATTTCCCTCGAAAACTAAAACTTTTGAAATAGGAAAAGCGCCTTTAATCACATTCTTTACCATGTGCAATCATAAAATAGTCTAATATCTTCATTTTTTCAACATACGTAGCTATTACCCTCAAAAACTAAAACTTTTGACATAGGAAAAGAGCCGTTAATCACATTCTTTACCATTTGCAACCATAAAATAGTCTAATATCTTCATTTTTTCAACATACGTAGCTATTACCCTCGAAAACTAAACCTTTTGAAATAGGAAAAGAGCCTTTAATCACATTCTTTACCATGTGCAATCATAAAATAGTCTAATATCTTCATTTTTTCAACATTTGTAGCTATTACTCTCGAAAACTAAAATTTTTGACATACGAAAAGAGTCTTTAATCACATTCTTTACCATTTGCAATCATAAAATAGTCTAATATCTTCATTTTTTTAACATACGTAGCTATTACCCTCGAAAACTAAAACTTTTGAAATAGGAAAAGAGCCTTTAATCACATTCTTTACCATGTGCAATCATAAAATAGTCTAATATCTTCATTTTTTCAACATGCGTAGCTTTTACCCTCGAAAACTAAAACTTTTGAAATAGGAAAAGAGCCTTTAATCACATTCTTTACCATTTGCAATCATAAAGTAGTCTAATATCTTCATTTTTTCAACATACGTAGCTATTACCCTCGAAAACTAAAACTTTTGACATAGGAAAAGAGCCTTTAATTACATTCTTTACCATTTGCAATCATAAAATTGTCTAATAACTTCATTTTTTCAACATACGTAGCTATTACCCTCGAAAACTAAAACTTTTGACATAGGAAAAGAGCCTTTAATCACATTCTTTACCATTTGCAATCATAAAATAGTCTAATATCTTCATTTTTTCAACATACGTAGCTATTACCCTCGAAAACTAAAACTTTTGACATAGGAAAAGAGCCTTTAATCACATTCTTTACCATTTGCAATCATAAGATAGTCTAATATCTTAATTTTTTCAACAAACGTAGCTATTACCCTCGAAAACTAAAACTTTTGACATAGGAAAAGAGCCTTTAATCACATTCTTTACCATTTGCAATCATAAAATAGTCTAATATCTTCATTTTTTCAACATACGTAGCTATTACCCTCGAAAACTAAAACTTTTGACATAGGAAAAGAGCCTTTAATCACATTCTTTACCATTTGCAATCATAAAATAGTCTAATATCTTCATTTTTTCAACATTCGTAGCTATTACCCTCGAAAACTAAAACTTTTGAAAGAGGAAAAGAGCCTTTAATCACATTCTTTACCATTTGCAATCATAAAATAATCTAATATCTTCATTTTTTTCAACATACGTAGCTATTACCCTCGAAAACTAAAACTTTTGAAATAGGAAAAGAGCCTTTAATCACATTCTTTACCATTTGCAATCATAAAATAGTCTAATATCTTCATTTTTTCAACATACGTAGCTATTACCCTCGAAAACTAAAACTTTTGAAATAGGAAAAGAGCCTTTAATCACATTCTTTACCATTTGCAATCATAATATAGTCTAATATCTTCATTTTTTCAACATACGTAGCTATTACCCTCGAAAACTAAAACTTCTGACATTAGAAAAGAGCCTTTAATCACATTCTTTACCATTTGCAATCATAAAATAGTCTAATATCTTCATTTTTTCAACATACGTAGCTATTACCCTCGAAAACTAAAACTTTTGAAAGAGGAAAAGAGCCTTTAATCACATTCTTTACCATTTGCAATCATAAAATAATCTAATATCTTCATTTTTTTCAAAATGCGTAGCTATTACCCTCGAAAACTAAAACTTTTGAAATAGGAAAAGAGCCTTTAATCACATTCTTTACCATGTGCAATCATAAAATTGTCTAATATCTTAATTTTTTCAACATACGTAGCTATTACCCTTGAAAACTAAAACTTTTGAAATAGGAAAAGAGCCTTTAATCACATTCTTTACCATTTTCAATCATAATATAGTCTAATATCTTCATTTTTTCAACATACGTAGCTATTACCCTCGAAAACTAAAACTTTTGACATAAGAAAAGAGCCTTTAATCACATTCTTTACCATTTGCAATCATAAAATAGTCTAATATCTTCATTTTTTCAACATACGTAGCTATTACCCTCCAAAACTAAAACTTTTGAAATAGGAAAAGAGCCTTTAATCACATTCTTTACCATTTGCAATCATAAAATAGTCTAATATCTTCATTTTTTCAACATACGTAGCTATTACCCTCGAAAACTAAAACTTTTGACATAGGAAAAGAGCCTTTAATCACATTCTTTACCATTTGCAATCATAAAATAGTCTAATATCTTCATTTTTTTCAACATACGTAGCTATTACCCTCGAAAACTAAAACTTTTGAAATAGGAAAAGAGCCTTTAATCACATTCTTTACCATTTGCAATCATAAAATAGTCTAATATCTTCATTTTTTCAACATACGTAGCTATTACCCTCGAAAACTAAAACTTTTGAAATAGGAAAAGAGCCTTTAATCACATTCTTTACCATTTGCAATCATAATATAGTCTAATATCTTCATTTTTTCAACATACGTAGCTATTACCCTCGAAAACTAAAACTTCTGACATAAGAAAAGAGCCTTTAATCACATTCTTTACCATTTGCAATCATAAAATAGTCTAATATCTTCACTTTTTCAACATACGTAGCTATTACCCTCGGAAACTAAAACTTTTGACATAGGAAAAGAGCCTTTAATCACATTCTTTACCATTTGCAATCATAAAATAGTCTAATATCTTCATTTTTTCAACATACGTAGCTATTACCCTCGAAAACTAAGACTTTTGACATAGGAAAAGAGCCTTTAATCACACTCTTTACCATTTGCAATCATAAAATAGTCTAATATCTTCATTTTTTCAACATACTTAGCTATTACCCTCGAAAACTAAAACTTTTGACATAGGAAAAGAGCCTTTAATCACATTCTTTACCATTTGCAATCATAAAATAGTCTAATATCTTCATTTTTTCAACATACGTAGCTATTACCCTCGAAAACTAAAACTTTTGACATAGGAAAAGAGCCTTTAATCACATTCTTTACCATTTGCAATCATAAAATAGTCTAATATCTTCATTTTTTTCAACATACGTAGCTATTACCCTCGAAAACTAAAACTTTTGACATAGGAATAGAGCCTTTAATCACATTCTTTACCATTTGCAATCATAAAATAGTCTAATATCTTCATTTTTTCAACATACGTAGCTATTACCCTCGAAAACTAAAACTTTTGAAAGAGGAAAAGAGCCTTTAATCACATTCTTTACCATTTGCAATCATAAAATAATCTTATATCTTCATTTTTTTCAACATACGTAGCTATTACCCTCGAAAACTAAAACTTTTGAAATAGGAAAAGAGCCTTTAATCACATTCTTTACCATGTGCAATCATAAAATTGTCTAATATCTTCATTTTTTCAACATACGTAGCTATTACCCTTGAAAACTAAAACTTTTGAAATAGGAAAAGAGCCTTTAATCACATTCTTTACCATTTGCAATCATAAAATAGTCTAATATCTTCATTTTTTCAACATAAGTAGCTATTACCCTCGAAAACTAAAACTTTTGAAATAGGAAAAGAGCCTTTAATCACATTCTTTACCATTTGCAATCATAAAATAGTCTAATATTTTCATTTTTTTCAACATTCGTAGCTATTACCCTCGAAAACTAAAACTTTTGAAATAGGAAAAGAGCCTTTATTCACATTCTTTACCATGTGCAATCATAAAATAGTCTAATATCTTCATTTTTTCAACATACGTAGCTATTACCCTCGAAAACTAAAACTTTTGAAATAGGAAAAGAACCTTTAATCACATTCTTTACCATGTGCAATCATAAAATAGTCTAATATCTTCTTTTTTTCAACATACGTAGCTATTACCCTCGAAAACTAAAACTTTTGAAATAGGAAAAGAGCCTTTAATCACATTCTTTACCATTTGCAATCATAAAATAGTCTAATATCTTCATTTTTTCAACATATGTAGCTACTACCCTCGAAAACTAAAACTTTTGAAATAGGAAAAGAGCCTTTAATCACATTCTTTACCATGTGCAATCATAAAATAGTCTAATATCTTCATTTTTTCAACATACGTAGCTATTTCCCTCGAAAACTAAAACTTTTGAAATAGGAAAAGCGCCTTTAATCACATTCTTTACCATGTGCAATCATAAAATAGTCTAATATCTTCATTTTTTCAACATACGTAGCTATTACCCTCAAAAACTAAAACTTTTGACATAGGAAAAGAGCCGTTAATCACATTCTTTACCATTTGCAACCATAAAATAGTCAAATATCTTCATTTTTTCAACATACGTAGCTATTACCCTCGAAAACTAAAACTTTTGAAATAGGAAAAGAGCCTTTAATCACATTCTTTACCATGTGAAATCATAAAATAGTCTAATATCTTCATTTTTTCAACATTTGTAGCTATTACCCTCGAAAACTAAAACTTTTGACATAGGAAAAGAGCCTTTAATCACATTCTTTACCATTTGCAATCATAAAATAATCTAATATCTTCATTTTTTTAACATACGTAGCTATTACCCTCGAAAACTAAAACTTTTGAAATAGGAAAAGAGCCTTTAATCACATTCTTTACCATGTGCAATCATAAAATAGTCTAATATCTTCATTTTTTCAACATGCGTAGCTTTTACCCTCGAAAACTAAAACTTTTGAAATAGGAAAAGAGCCTTTAATCACATTCTTTACCATTTGCAATCATAAAGTAGTCTAATATCTTCATTTTTTCAACATACGTAGCTATTACCCTCGAAAACTAAAACTTTTGACATAGGAAAAGAGCCTTTAATTACATTCTTTACCATTTGCAATCATAAAATTGTCAAATAACTTCATTTTTTCAACATACGTAGCTATTACCCTCGAAAACTAAAACTTTTGACATAGGAAAAGAGCCTTTAATCACATTCTTTACCATTTGCAATCATAAAATAGTCTAATATCTTCATTTTTTCAACATACGTAGCTATTACCCTCGAAAACTAAAACTTTTGACATAGGAAAAGAGCCTTTAATCACATTCTTTACCATTTGCAATCATAAGATAGTCTAATATCTTAATTTTTTCAACAAACGTAGCTATTACCCTCGAAAACTAAAACTTTTGACATAGGAAAAGAGCCTTTAATCACATTCTTTACCATTTGCAATCATAAAATAGTCTAATATCTTCATTTTTTCAACATACGTAGCTATTACCCTCGAAAACTAAAACTTTTGACATAGGAAAAGAGCCTTTAATCACATTCTTTACCATTTGCAATCATAAAATAGTCTAATATCTTCATTTTTTCAACATTCGTAGCTATTACCTTCGAAAACTAAAACTTTTGAAAGAGGAAAAGAGCCTTTAATCACATTCTTTACCATTTGCAATCATAAAATAATCTAATATCTTCATTTTTTTCAACATACGTAGCTATTACCCTCGAAAACTAAAACTTTTGAAATAGGAAAAGAGCCTTTAATCACATTCTTTACCATTTGCAATCATAAAATAGTCTAATATCTTCATTTTTTCAACATACGTAGCTATTACCCTCGAAAACTAAAACTTTTGACATAGGAAAAGAGCCTTTAATCACATTCTTTACCATTTGCAATCATAAAATAGTCTAATATCTTCATTTTTTCAACATACGTAGCTATTACCCTCGAAAACTAAAACTTTTGACATAGGAAAAGAGCCTTTAATCACACTCTTTACCATTTGCAATCATAAAATAGTCTAATATCTTCATTTTTTCAACATACTTAGCTATTACCCTCGAAAACTAAAACTTTTGACATAGGAAAAGAGCCTTTAATCACATTCTTTACCATTTGCAATCATAAAATAGTCTAATATCTTCATTTTTTCAACATACGTAACTATTACCCTCGAAAACTAAAACTTTTGACATAGGAAAAGAGCCTTTAATCACATTCTTTACCCTTTGCAATCATAAAATAGTCTAATATCTTCATTTTTTCAACATACGTAGCTATTACCCTCGAAAACTAAAACTTTTGACATAGGAAAAGAGCCTTTAATCACATTCTTTACCATTTGCAATCATAAAATAGTCTAATATCTTCATTTTTTCAACATACGTAGCTATTACCCTCGAAAACTAAAACTTTTGAAAGAGGAAAAGAGCCTTTAATCACATTCTTTACCATTTGCAATCATAAAATAATCTAATATCTTCATTTTTTTTCAACATACGTAGCTATTACCCTCGAAAACTAAAACTTTTGAAATAGGAAAAGAGCCTTTAATCACATTCTTTACCATGTGCAATCATAAAATTGTCTAATATCTTCATTTTTTCAACATACGTAGCTATTACCTTTGAAAACTAAAACTTTTGAAATAGGAAAAGAGCCTTTAATCACATTCTTTACCATTTGCAATCATAAAATAGTCTAATATCTTCATTTTTTCAACATAAGTAGCTATTACCCTCGAAAACTAAAACTTTTGAAATAGGAAAAGAGCCTTTAATCACATTCTTTACCATGTGCAATCATAAAATAGTTTAATATCTTCATTTTTTCAACATACGTAGCTATTACCCTTGAAAACTAAAACTTTTGAAATAGGAAAAGAGCCTTTAATCACATTCTTTACCATTTGCAATCATAAAATAGTCTAATATCTTCATTTTTTCAACACACGTAGCTATTACCCTCGAAAACTAAAACTTTTGACATAAGAAAAGAGCCTTTAATCACATTCTTTACCATTTGCAATCATAAAATAGTCTAATATCTTCATTTTTTCAACATACGTAGCTATTACCCTCGAAAACTAAAACTTTTGAAATAGGAAAAGAGCCTTTAATCACATTCTTTACCATTTGCAATCATAAAATAGTCTAATATCTTCATTTTTTCAACATACGTAGATATTACCCTCGAAAACTAAAACTTTTGACATAGGAAAAGAGCCTTTAATCACATTCTTTACCATTTGCAATCATAAAATAGTCTAATATCTTCATTTTTTCAACATACGTAGCTATTACCCTCGAAAACTAAAACTTTTGAAATAGGAAAAGAGCCTTTAATCACATTCTTTACCATTTGCAATCATAAAATAATCTAATATCTTCATTTTTTTTCAACATACGTAGCTATTACCCTCGAAAACTTAAACTTTTGAAATAGGAAAAGAGCCTTTAATCACATTCTTTACCATGTGCAATCATAAAATTGTCTCTTATCTTCATTTTTTCAACATACGTAGCTATTACCCTTGAAAACTAAAACTTTTGAAATAGGAAAAGAGCCTTTAATCACATTCTTTACCATTTGCAATCATAAAATAGTCTAATATTTTCATTTTTTCAACTTACGTAGCTATTACCCTCGAAAACTAAAACTTTCGAAATAGGAAAAGAGCCTTTAATCACATTCTTTATCATGTGCAATCATAAAATAGTCTAATATCTTCATTTTTTCAACATACGTAGCTATTACCCTCGAAAACTAAAACTTTTGAAATAGGAAAAGAGCCTTTAATCACATTCTTTACCATTTGCAATCATAAAATAGTCTAATATCTTCATTTTTTCAACATACGTAGCTACTACCCTCGAAAACTAAAACTTTTGAAATAGGAAAAGAGCCTTTAATCACATTCTTTACCATGTGCAATCATAAAATAGTCTAATATCTTCATTTTTTCAACATACGTAGCTATTTCCCTCGAAAACTAAAACTTTTGAAATAGGAAAAGAGCCTTTAATCACATTCTTTACCATGTGAAATCATAAAATAGTCTAATATCTTCATTTTTTCAACATTTGTAGCTATTACCCTCGAAAACTAAAACTTTTGACATAGGAAAAGAGCCTTTAATCACATTCTTTACCATTTGCAATCATAAAATAGTCTAATATCTTCATTTTTTCAACATAAGTAGCTATTACCCTCGAAAACTAAAACTTTTGATATAGGAAAAGAGCGTTTAATCACATTCTTTACCATGTGCAATCATAAAATAGTCTAATATCTTCATTTTTTCAACATACGTAGCTATTACCCTCGAAAACTAAAACTTTTGAAATAGGAAAAGAGCCTTTAATCACATTCTTTACCATTTGCAATCATAAAATAGTCTAATATCTTCATTTTTTCAACATACGTAGCTATTACCCTCGAAAACTAAAACTTTTGACATAGGAAAAGAGCCTTTAATTACATTCTTTACCATTTGCAATCATAAAATTGTCTAATAACTTCATTTTTTCAACATACGTAGCTATTACCCTCGAAAACTAAAACTTTTGAAATAGGAAAAGAGCCTTTAATCACATTCTTTACTATGTGCAATCATAAAATAGTCTAATATCTTCATTTTTCAACAGACATAGCTATTACCCTCGAAAACTAAAACTTTTGAAATAGGAAAAGAGCCTTTAATCACATTCTTTACCATTTGCAATCATAAAATAGTCTAATATCTTCATTTTTTTCAACATACGTAGCTATTACCCTCGAAAATTAAAACTTTTTAAATAGGAAATGAGCCTTTAATCACATTCTTTACCATGTGCAATCATAAAATAGTCTAATATCTTCATTTTTTCCACAGACCTAGCTATTACCCTCGAAAACTAAAACTTTTGAATTAGGAAAAGAGCCTTTGATCACATTCTTTACCATTTGCAATCATAAAATTGTCTAATATCTTCATTTTTTCAACATACGTAGCTCTAACCCCAAAAACTAAAACTTTTGAAATAGGAAAAGAGTCTTTAATCACATGCTTTACCATGTGCAATCATAAAATAGTCTAATATCTTCATTTTTTCCACAGACATAGCTATTACCCTCGAAAACTAAAACTTTTGAAATAGGAAAAGAGCCTTTAATCACATTCTTTACCATGTGCAATCATAAAATAGTCCAATATCTTCATTTTTTCAACATACGTAGCTATTACCCTCGAAAACTAAAACTTTTGACATAGGAAAAGAGCCTTTAATCACATTCTTTACCATGTGTAATCATGAAATAGTTTAATATCTTCATTTTTTCCACGGACGAAGCTATTACCCTCGAAAACTAAACTTTTGAAATAGGAAAAGAGCCTTTAATCAGATTCTTTACCATATGCAATAATAAAATAGTCTAATATCTTCATTTTTCCCACAGACGTAGCTATTACCCCCGAAAACTAAAACTTTTGAAATAG
>NW_027064379.1:0-26570 GCF_032884065.1 Artemia franciscana
ATAGCTACGTATGTTGAAAAAATGGAGATATTAGACTATTTTATGATTGTAAATGGTAAAGAATGTGATTAAAGGCTCTTTTCCTGTGTCAAAAGTTTTAGTTTTCGAGGGTAATAGCTACGTATGTTGAAAAAATGAAGATATTAGACTATTTTATGATTGCAAATGGAAAAGAATGTGATTAAAAGCTCTTTTCCTATTTCAAAAGTTTTAGTTTTCGTGGGTAATAGCTAGGTCTGTGAAAAAATGAAGATATTCGACTATTTTATGATTGCACATGGTAAAGAACTTGATTAAAGGCTCTTTTCCTTTTTCAAAAGTTTTAGTTTTCGAGGGTAATAGCTACGTATGTTGAAAAAATGAAGATATTAGACTATTTTATGATTGCAAATGGTAAAGAATGTGATTAAAGGCTCTTTTCCTATGTCAAAAGTTTTAGTTCTCGAGGGTAATAGCTACGTATGTTGAAAAAATGAAGATATTAGACTATTTTATGATTGCAAATGGTAAAGAATGTGATTAAAGGCTCTTTTCCTATTTCAAAAGTTTTAGTTTTCGGGGGTAAGAGCTTTGTCTGTGGAAAAAATGAAGATATTAGACTATTTTATGATTGCAAATGGCAAAGAATTTGATTAAAGGCTCTTTTCCTATTTCAAAAATTTTAGTTTTCGAGGGTAATAGCTATGTATGTTGAAAAAATGAAGATATTAGACTATTTTATGATTGCAAATGGTAAAGAATGTGATTAAAGGCTCTTTTCCTATTTCAAAAATTTTAGTTTTCGGGGGTAATAGCTATGTCTGTGGAAAAAATGAAGATATTAGACTATTTTATGATTGCAAATGGTAAAGAATGTGATTAAAGTCTCTTTTCCTATGTCAAAAGTTTTAGTTTTCGAGGGTAATAGCTACGTATGTTAAAAAATAAAGATATTAGACAATTTTATGATTGCAAATGGTAAAGAATGTGATTAAAGGCTCTTTTCCTATGTCAAAAGTTTTAGTTTTCGAGGGTAATAGCTACGTATGTTGAAAAAATGAAGATATTAGACTATTTTATGATTGCAAATGGTAAAAAATGTGATTAAAGGCTCTTTTCCTATGTCAAAAGTCTTAGTTTTCGAGGGTAATAGCTACGTATGTTGAAAAAATAAAAATATTAGACTGTTTTATGATTGCACATGGTAAAGAATATGATTAAAGGCTCTTTTCCTATTTCAAAAGTTTCAGTTTTCGAGGGTAATAGCTACGTATGTTGAAAAAATGAAGATATTAGACTATTTTATGATTGCAAATGGTAAAGAATGTGATTAAAGGCTCTTTTCTTATGTCAAAAGTTTTAGTTTTCGAGGGTAATAGCTACGTATGTTGAAAAAATGAAGATATTAGACTATTTTATGATTGCACATGGTAACGAATGTGCTTAAAGGCTCTTTTCCTATGTCAAAAGTTTTAGTTTTCGAGGGTAATAGCTACGTATGTTGAAAAAATGAAAATATTAGACTATTTTATGATTGCATATAGTAAAAAATGTGATTAAAGGCTCTTTTCCTATTTCAAAAGTTTTAGTTTTCGAGGGTAATAGCTTGGTCTCTGAAAAAAATGAAGATATTAGACTATTTCATGATTGCACATGGTAAAGACTGTGATTAAAGGCTCTTTTCCTATTTCCAAAGTTTTAGTTTTCGAGGGTAATAGCTACGTATGTTGAAAAAATGAAGATATTAGACAATTTTATGATTGCAAATGGTAAAGAATGTGATTAAAGGCTCTTTTCCTATGTCAAAAGTTTTAGTTTTCGAGGGTAATAGCTACGTATGTTGAAAAAATGAAGATATTAGACTATTTTATGATTGCAAATGGTAAAGAATGTCATTAAAGGCTCTTTTCCTATTTCAAAAGTTTTAGTTTTCGAGGGTAATAGCTACGTATGTTGAAAAAATGAAGATTTTAGACTATTTTATTATTGCAAATGGTAAAGAATGTGATTAAAGGCTCTTTTCCTATTTCAAAAGTTTTAGTTTTCGAGGGTAATAGCTACGTATGTTGAAAAAATGAAGATATTAGACAATTTTATGATTGCACATGGTAAAGAATGTGATTAAAGGCTCTTTTCCTATGTCAAAAGTTTTAGTTTTCGAGGGTAATAGCTACGTATGTTGAAAAAATGAAGATATTAGACTATTTTATGATTGCAAATGGCAAAGAATGTGATTAAAGGCTCTTTTCCTATTTCAAAAGTTTTAGTTTTCGAGGGTAATAGCTACGTATGTTGAAAAAATGAAGATATTAGACTATTTTATGATTGCAGATGGTAAAGATGGTGATTAAATGCTCTTTTCCTATTTCAAAAGTTTTAGTTTTTGAGGGTAATAGCTACGTATGTTGAAAAAATGAAGATATTAGACAATTTTATGATTGCACATGGTAAAGAATGTGATTAAAGGCTCTTTTCCTATTTCAAAAGTTTTAGTTTTCGAGGGTAATAGCTACGTATGTTGAAAAAATGAAGATATTAGACTATTTTATGATTGCACATGGTAAGAATGTGATTAAAGGCTCTTTTCCTATTTCAAAAGTTTTAGTTTTCGAGGGTAATAGCTAGTCTGTGAAAAAATGAAGATATTAGACTATTTTATGATTGCACATGGTAAAGAATGTGATTAAAGGCTCTTTTCCTATTCAAAAGTTTTAGTTTTCGAGGGTAATAGCTACGTATGTTGAAAAAATGAAGATATTAGACTATTTTATGATTGCAAATGGTAAAGAATGTGATTAAAGGCTCTTTTCCTATTTCAAAAGTTTTAGTTTTCGAGGGTAATAGCTGTATGTTGAAAAAATGAAGATATTAGACTATTTTATGATTGCAATGGTAAAGAATGTGATTAAAGGCTCTTTTCCTATTTCAAAAGTTTTAGTTTTTGAGGGTAATAGCTACGTATGTTGAAAAAATGAAGATATTAGACTATTTTATGATTGCAGATGGTAAAGAATGTGATTAAAGGCTCTTTTCCTATTTCAAAAGTTTTAGTTTTCGAGGGTAATAGCTACGTATGTTGAACAAATGAAGATATTAGACTAATTTTATGATTGCACATGGTAAAGAATGTGATTAAAGGCTCTTTTCCTATGTCAAAAGTTTTAGTTTTTGAGGGTAATAGCTACGTATGTTGAAAAAATGAAGATTTAAACTATTTTATGATTGCACATGGTAAAGAATGTGATTAAAGGCTCTTTTCCTATTTCAAAAGTTTTAGTTTTCGAGGGTAATAGCTACGTATGTTGAAAAAATGGAGATATTAGACTATTTTATGATTGCAAATGGTAAAGAATGTGATTAAAGGCTCTTTTCCTATGTCAAAAGTTTTAGTTTTCGAGGGTAATAGCTACGTATGTTGAAAAAATGAAGATATTAGACTATTTTATGATTGCAAATGGTAAAGAATGTGATTAAAGGCTCTTTTCCTATTTCAAAAGTTTTAGTTTTCGAGGGTAATAGCTACGTATGTGAAAAAATGAAGATATTAGACTATTTTATGATTGCACATGGTAAAGAATGTGATTAAAGGCTCTTTTCCTATTTCAAAAGTTTTAGTTTTCCGAGGGTAATAGCTACGTATGTTGAAAAAGTGAAGATATTAGACTATTTTATGATTGCAAATGTAAAGAATGTGATTAAAGGCTCTTTTCCTATGTCAAAAGTTTTAGTTTTCGAGGGTAATAGCTACGTATGTTGAAAAAATGAAGATATTAGACTATTTTATGATTGCACATGGTAAAGAATGTGATTAAAGGCTCTTTTCCTATTTCAAAAGTTTTAGTTTTCGAGGGTAATAGCTACGTATGTTGAAAAAATGAAGATATTAGACTATTTTATGATTGCACATGGTAAAGAATGTGATTAAAGGCTCTTTTCCTATTTCAAAAGTTTTAGTTTTCGAGGGTAATAGCTTTGTCTGTGGAAAAAATGAAGATATTAGACAATTTTATGATTGCACATGGTAAAGAATGTGATTAAAGGCTCTTTTCCTATTTCAAAAGTTTTAGTTTTCGAGGGTAATAGCTATGTATGTTGAAAAAATGAAGATATTAGACTATTTTATGATTGCAAATGGTAAAGAATGTGATTAAAGGCTCTTTTCCTATTTCAAAAGTTTTAGTTTTCGAGGGTAATAGCTACGTATGTTGAAAAAATGAAGATATTAGACTATTTTATGATTGCAATGGTAAAGAATGTGATTAAAGGCTCTTTTCCTATTTCAAAAGTTTTAGTTTTCGAGGGTAATAGCTACGTATGTTAAAAATGAAGATATTAGACATTTTATGATTGCAAATGGTAAAGAATGTGATTAAAGGCTCTTTTCCTATGTCAAAAGTTTTAGTTTTCGAGGGTAATAGCTACGTATGTTGAAAAAAATGAAGATATTAGACTATTTTATGATTGCACATGGTAAAGAATGTGATTAAAGGCTCTTTTCCTATGTCAAAAGTTTTAGTTTTCGAGGGTAATAGCTACGTATGTTGAAAAAATGAAGATATTAGACTATTTTATGATTGCAAATGGCAAAGAATGTGATTAAAGGCTCTTTTCCTATTTCAAAAGTTTTAATTTTCGAGGGTAATAGCTACGTATGTTGAAAAAATGAAGATATTAGACAATTTTATGATTGCACATGGTAAAGAATGTGATTAAAGGCTCTTTTCCTATTCAAAAGTTTTAGTTTTCGAGGGTAAAGCTTTGTCTGTGAAAAAATGAAGATATTAGACTATTTTATGATTGCACATGGTAAAGAATGTGATTAAAGGCTCTTTTCCTATTTCAAAAGTTTTAGTTTTCGAGGGTAATAGCTACGTATGTTGAAAAAATGAAGATATTAGACTATTTTATGATTGCAAATGGTAAAGAATGTGATTAAAGGCTCTTTTCCTATGTCAAAAGTTTTAGTTTTCGAGGGTAATAGCTACGTATGTTGAAAAAATGAAGATATTAGACTATTTTATGATTGCACATGGTAAAGAATGTGATTAAAGGCTCTTTTCCTATGTCAAAAGTTTCAGTTTTCGAGGGTAATAGCTACGTATGTTGAAAAAATGAAGATATTAGACTATTTTATGATTGCAATGGTAAAAATGTGATTAAAGGCTCTTTTCCTATTTCAAAAGTTTTAGTTTTCGAGGGTAATAGCTACGTATGTTGAAAAAATGAAGATATTAGACTATTTTATGATTGCACATGGTAAAGAATGTGATTAAAGGCTCTTTTCCTATTTCAAAAGTTTTAGTTTTCGAGGGTAATAGCTACGTATGTTGAAAAAATGAAGATATTAGACTATTTTATGATTGCAATGGTAAAGAATGTGATTAAAGGCTCTTTTCCTATGTCAAAAGTTTTAGTTTTCGAGGGTAATAGCTACGTATGTTGAAAAAATGAAGATATTAGACTATTTTATGATTGCAAATGGTAAAGAATGTGATTAAAGGCTCTTTTCCTATTTCAAAAGTTTTAGTTTTCGAGGGTAATAGCTACGTATGTTGAAAAAAATGAAGATATTAGACTATTTTATGATTGCAAATGGTAAAGAATGTGATTAAAGGCTCTTTTCCTATTTCAAAAGTTTTAGTTTTCGAGGGTAATAGCTACTATGTTGGAAAAAATGAAGATATTAGACTATTTTATGATTGCAATGGTAAAGAATGTGATTAAAGGCTCTTTTCCTATGTCAAAAGTTTTAGTTTTCGAGGGTAATAGCTACGTATGTTGAAAAAATGAAGATATTAGACTATTTTATGATTGCAATGGTAAAGAATGTGATTAAAGGCTCTTTTCCTATTTCAAAAGTTTTAGTTTTCGAGGGTAATAGCTATGTATGTTGAAAAAATGAAGATATTAGACTATTTTATGATTGCAATGGTAAAGAATGTGATTAAAGGCTCTTTTCCTATGTCAAAAGTTTTAGTTTTCGAGGGTAATAGCTACGTATGTTGAAAAAATGAAGATATTAGACTATTTTATGATTGCAAATGGTAAAGAATGTGATTAAAGGCTCTTTTCCTATGTCAAAAGTTTTAGTTTTCGAGGGTAATAGCTACGTATGTTGAAAAAATGAAGATATTAGACTATTTTATGATTGCAAATGGTAAAGAATGTGATTAAAGGCTCTTTTCCTATGTCAAAAGTTTTAGTTTTCGAGGGTAATAGCTACGTATGTTGAAAAAATGAAGATATTAGACTATTTTATGATTGCAATGGTAAAGAATGTGATTAAAGGCTCTTTTCCTATTTCAAAAGTTTTAGTTTTCGAGGGTAATAGCTACGTATGTTGAAAAAAATGAAGATATTAGACTATTTTATGATTGCACATGGTAAAGAATGTGATTAAAGCTCTTTTCCTATTTCAAAAGTTTTAGTTTTCGAGGGTAATAGCTACGTATGTTGAAAAAATGAAGATATTAGACTATTTTATGATTGCACATGGTAAAGAATGTGATTAAAGGCTCTTTTCCTATTTCAAAAGTTTTAGTTTTCGAGGGTAATAGCTACGTATGTTGAAAAAATGAAGATATTAGACTATTTTATGATTGCACATGGTAAAGAATGTGATTAAAGGCTCTTTTCCTATGTCAAAAGTTTTAGTTTTCGAGGGTAATAGCTACGTATGTCTATGACTATTTGAAAAAATGAAGATATTAGACTATTTTATGATTGCAAATGGTAAAGAATGTGATTAAAGGCTCTTTTCCTATTTCAAAAGTTTTAGTTTTCGAGGGTAATAGCTACGTATGTTGAAAAAATGAAGATATTAGACTATTTTATGATTGCAAATGGTAAAGAATGTGATTAAAGGCTCTTTTTCCTATGTCAAAAGTTTTAGTTTTCGAGGGTAATAGCTACGTATGTTGAAAAAATGAAGATATTAGACTATTTTATGATTGCAAATGGTAAAGAATGTGATTAAAGGCTCTTTTCCTATGTCAAAAGTTTTAGTTTTCGAGGGTAATAGCTACGTATGTTGAAAAAATGAAGATATTAGACTATTTTATGATTGCAAATGGTAAAGAATGTGATTAAAGGCTCTTTTCCTATGTCAAAAGTTTTAGTTTTCGAGGGTAATAGCTACGTATGTTGAAAAAATGAAGATATAGACTATTTTATGATTGCACATGGTAAAGAATGTGATTAAAGGCTCTTTTCCTATTTCAAAAGTTTTAGTTTTCGAGGGTAATAGCTACGTATGTTGAAAAAATGAAGATATTAGACTATTTTATGATTGCAAATGGTAAAGAATGTGATTAAAGGCTCTTTTCCTATGTCAAAAGTTTTAGTTTTCGAGGGTAATAGCTACGTATGTTGAAAAAATGAAGATATTAGACTATTTTATGATTGCACATGGTAAAGAATGTGATTAAAGGCTCTTTTCCTATTTCAAAAGTTTTAGTTTTCGAGGGTAATAGCTACGTATGTTGAAAAAATGAAGATATTAGACTATTTTATGATTGCACATGGTAAAGAATGTGATTAAAGGCTCTTTTCCTATTTCAAAAGTTTTAGTTTTCGAGGGTAATAGCTACGTATGTTGAAAAAATGAAGATATTAGACTATTTTATGATTGCAAATGGTAAAGAATGTGATTAAAGGCTCTTTTCCTATGTCAAAAGTTTTAGTTTTCGAGGGTAATGGCTACGTATGTTGAAAAAATGAAGATATTAGACTATTTTATGATTGCAAATGGTAAAGAATGTGATTAAAGGCTCTTCTTCCTATGTCAAAAGTTTTAGTTTTCGAGGGTAATAGCTACGTATGTTGAAAAAATGAAGATATTAGACTATTTTATGATTGCAAATGGTAAAGAATGTGATTAAAGGCTCTTTTCCTATTTCAAAAGTTTTAGTTTTCGAGGGTAATAGCTACGTATGTTGAAAAAATGAAGATATTAGACAATTTTATGATTGCACATGGTAAAGAATGTGATTAAAGGCTCTTTTCCTATGTCAAAAGTTTTAGTTTTCGAGGGTAATAGCTACGTATGTTGAAAAAATGAAGATATTAGACTATTTTATGATTGCAAATGGTAAAGAATGTGATTAAAGGCTCTTTTCCTATGTCAAAAGTTTTAGTTTTCGAGGGTAATAGCTACGTATGTTGAAAAAATGAAGATATTAGACTATTTTATGATTGCAAATGGTAAAGAATGTGATTAAAGGCTCTTTTCCTATTTCAAAAGTTTTAGTTTTCGAGGGTAATAGCTACGTATGTTGAAAAAATGAAGATATTAGACTATTTTATGATTGCAATGGTAAAGAATGTGATTAAAGGCTCTTTTCCTATTTCAAAAGTTTTAGTTTTCGAGGGTAATAGCTACGTATGTTGAAAAAATGAAGATATTAGACTATTTTATGATTGCACATGGTAAAGAATGTGATTAAAGGCTCTTTTCCTATTTCAAAAGTTTTAGTTTTCGAGGGTAATAGCTACGTATGTTGAAAAAATGAAGATATTAGACTATTTTATGATTGCACATGGTAAAGAATGTGATTAAAGGCTCTTTTCCTATGTCAAAAGTTTTAGTTTTCGAGGGTAATAGCTACGTATGTTGAAAAAATGAAGATATTAGACTATTTTATGATTGCACATGGTAAAGAATATGATTAAAGGCTCTTTTCCTATTTCAAAAGTTTTAGTTTTCGAGGGTAATAGCTACGTATGTTGAAAAAATGAAGATATTAGACTATTTTATGATTGCAAATGGTAAAGAATGTGATTAAAGGCTCTTTTCCTATGTCAAAAGTTTTAGTTTTCGAGGGTAATAGCTACGTATGTTGAAAAAATGAAGATATTAGACTATTTTATGATTGCACATGGTAAAGAATGTGATTAAAGGCTCTTTTCCTATTTCAAAAGTTTTAGTTTTCGAGGGTAATAGCTACGTATGTTGAAAAAATGAAGATATTAGACTATTTTATGATTGCACATGGTAAAGAATTTGATTAAAGGCTCTTTTCCTATTTCAAAAGTTTTAGTTTTCGAGGGTAATAGCTACGTATGTTGAAAAAATGAAGATATTAGACTATTTTATGATTGCAAATGGTAAAGAATGTGATTAAAGGCTCTTTTCCTATTTCAAAAGTTTTAGTTTTCGAGGGTAATAGCTACGTATGTTGAAAAAATGAAGATATTAGACTATTTTATGATTGCACATGGTAAAGAATGTGATTAAAGGCTCTTTTCCTATTTCAAAAGTTTTAGTTTTCGAGGGTAATAGCTATGTCTGTGGAAAAAATGAAGATATTAGACTATTTTATGATTGCACATGGTAAAGAATGTGATTAAAGGCTCTTTTCCTATTTCAAAAGTTTTAGTTTTCGAGGGTAATAGCTTTGTCTATGGAAAAAATGAAGATATTAGACAATTTTATGATTGCACATGGTAAAGAATGTGATTAAAGGCTCTTTTCCTATTTCAAAAGTTTTAGTTTTCGAGGGTAATAGCTACGTATGTTGAAAAAATGAAGATATTAGACTATTTTATGATTGTACATGGTAAAGAATGTGATTAAAGGCTCTTTTCCTATGTCAAAAGTTTTAGTTTTCGAGGGTAATAGCTACGTATGTTGAAAAAATGAAGATATTTGACTATTTTATGATTGCAAATGGTAAAGAATGTGATTAAAGGCTCTTTTCCTATTTCAAAAGTTTTAGTTTTCGAGGGTAATAGCTTTGTCTGTGGAAAATATGAAGATGTGAAGAATGTGCAAATGGTAAAGAATGTGATTAAAGGCTCTTTTCCTATGTCAAAAGTTTTAGTTCTCGAGGGTAATAGCTACGTATGTTGAAAAAAATGAAGATATTAGACTATTTTATGATTGCAAATGGTAAAGAATGTGATTAAAGGCTCTTCTTCTATGTCAAAAAGTTTTAGTTTTCGAGGGTAATAGCTACGTATGTTGAAAAAATGAAGATATTAGACTATTTTATGATTGAACATGGTAAAGAATGTGATTAAAGGCTCTTTTCCTATTTCAAAAGTTTTAGTTTTCGAGGGTAATAGCTACGTATGTTGAAAAAATGAAGATATTAGACTATTTTATGATTGCACATGGTAAAGAATGTGATTAAAGGCTCTTTTCCTATTTCAAAAGTTTTAGTTTTCGAGGGTAATAGCTACGTATGTTGAAAAAATGAAGATATTAGACTATTTTATGATTGCACATGGTAAAGAATGTGATTAAAGGCTCTTTTCCTATTTCAAAAGTTTTAGTTTTCGAGGGTAATAGCTACGTATGTTGAAAAAATGAAGATATTAGACTATTTTATGATTGCAAATGGTAAAGAATGTGATTAAAGGCTCTTTTCCTATGTCAAAAGTTTTAGTTTTCGAGGGTAATAGCTACGTATGTTGAAAAAATGAAGATATTAGACTATTTTATGATTGCACATGGTAAAGAATGTGATTAAAGGCTCTTTTCCTATTTCAAAAGTTTTAGTTTTCGAGGGTAATAGCTACGTATGTTGAAAAAATGAAGATATTAGACTATTTTATGATTGCAAATGGTAAAGAATGTGATTAAAGGCTCTTTTCCTATGTCAAAAGTTTTAGTTTTCGAGGGTAATAGCTACGTATGTTGAAAAAATGAAGATATTAGACTATTTTATGATTGCAAATGGTAAAGAATGTGATTAAAGGCTCTTTTCCTATTTCAAAAGTTTTAGTTTTCGAGGGTAATAGCTACGTATGTTGAAAAAATGAAGATATTAGACTATTTTATGATTGCAAATGGTAAAGAATGTGATTAAAGGCTCTTTTCCTATGTCAAAAGTTTTAGTTTTCGAGGGTAATAGCTACGTATGTTGAAAAAATGAAGATATTAGACTATTTTATGATTGCAAATGGTAAAGAATGTGATTAAAGGCTCTTTTTCCTATTTCAAAAGTTTTAGTTTTCGAGGGTAATAGCTACGTATGTTGAAAAAATGAAGATATTAGACTATTTTATGATTGCAAATGGTAAAGAATGTGATTAAAGGCTCTTTTCCTATGTCAAAAGTTTTAGTTTTCGAGGGTAATAGCTACGTATGTTGAAAAAATGAAGATATTAGACTATTTTATGATTGCACATGGTAAAGAATGTGATTAAAGGCTCTTTTCCTATTTCAAAAGTTTTAGTTTTCGAGGGTAATAGCTACGTATGTTGAAAAAATGAAGATATTAGACTATTTTATGATTGCAAATGGTAAAGAATGTGATTAAAGGCTCTTTTCCTATTTCAAAAGTTTTAGTTTTCGAGGGTAATAGCTACGTATGTTGAAAAAATGAAGATATTAGACTATTTTATGATTGCAAATGGTAAAGAATGTGATTAAAGGCTCTTTTCCTATTTCAAAAGTTTTAGTTTTCGAGGGTAATAGCTACGTATGTTGAAAAAATGAAGATATTAGACTATTTTATGATTGCAAATGGTAAAGAATGTGATTAAAGGCTCTTTTCCTATGTCAAAAGTTTTAGTTTTCGAGGGTAATAGCTACGTATGTTGAAAAAATGAAGATATTAGACTATTTTATGATTGCAAATGGTAAAGAATGTGATTAAAGGCTCTTTTCCTATGTCAAAAGTTTTAGTTTTCGAGGGTAATAGCTACGTATGTTGAAAAAATGAAGATATTAGACTATTTTATGATTGCAAATGGTAAAGAATGTGATTAAAGGCTCTTTTCTATTTCAAAAGTTTTAGTTTTCGAGGGTAATAGCTACGTATGTTGAAAAAATGAAGATATTAGACTATTTTATGATTGCAAATGGTAAAGAATGTGATTAAAGGCTCTTTTCCTATGTCAAAAGTTTTAGTTTTCGAGGGTAATAGCTACGTATGTTGAAAAAATGAAGATATTAGACTATTTTATGATTGCAAATGGTAAAGAATGTGATTAAAGGCTCTTTTCCTATTTCAAAAGTTTTAGTTTTCGAGGGTAATAGCTACGTATGTTGAAAAAATGAAGATATTAGACTATTTTATGATTGCACATGGTAAAGAATGTGATTAAAGGCTCTTTTCCTATTTCAAAAGTTTTAGTTTTCGAGGGTAATAGCTACGTATGTTGAAAAAATGAAGATATTAGACTATTTTATGATTGCAATGGTAAAGAATGTGATTAAAGGCTCTTTTCCTATGTCAAAAGTTTTAGTTTTCGAGGGTAATAGCTACGTATGTTGAAAAAATGAAGATATTAGACTATTTTATGATTGCAAATGGTAAAGAATGTGATTAAAGGCTCTTTTCCTATGTCAAAAGTTTTAGTTTTCGAGGGTAATAGCTACGTATGTTGAAAAAATGAAGATATTAGACTATTTTATGATTGCACATGGTAAAGAATGTGATTAAAGGCTCTTTTCCTATTTCAAAAGTTTTAGTTTTCGAGGGTAATAGCTACGTATGTTGAAAAAATGAAGATATTAGACTATTTTATGATTGCACATGGTAAAGAATGTGATTAAAGGCTCTTTTCCTATTTCAAAAGTTTTAGTTTTCGAGGGTAATAGCTATGTCTGTGGAAAAAATGAAGATATTAGACTATTTTATGATTGCAAATGGTAAAGAATGTGATTAAAGGCTCTTTTCCTATGTCAAAAGTTTTAGTTTTCGAGGGTAATAGCTACGTATGTTGAAAAAATGAAGATATTAGACTATTTTATGATTGCAAATGGTAAAGAATGTGATTAAAGGCTCTTTTCCTATGTCAAAAGTTTTAGTTTTCGAGGGTAATAGCTACGTATGTTGAAAAAATGAAGATATTAGACTATTTTATGATTGCAAATGGTAAAGAATGTGATTAAAGGCTCTATTCCTAATTCAAAAGTTTTAGTTTTCGAGGGTAATAGCTACGTATGTTGAAAAAATGAAGATATTAGACAATTTTATGATTGCAATGGTAAAGAATGTGATTAAAGGCTCTTTTCCTATTTCAAAAGTTTTAGTTTTCGAGGGTAATAGCTACGTATGTTGAAAAAATGAAGATATTAGACTAATTTTATGATTGCACATGGTAAAGAATGTGATTAAAGGCTCTTTTCCTATGTCAAAAGTTTTAGTTTTCGAGGGTAATAGCTACGTATGTTGAAAAAATGAAGATATTAGACTATTTTATGATTGCAAATGGTAAAGAATGTGATTAAAGGCTCTTTTCCTATTTCAAAAGTTTTAGTTTTCGAGGGTAATAGCTACGTATGTTGAAAAAATGAAGATATTAGACTATTTTATGATTGCACATGGTAAAGAATGTGATTAAAGGCTCTTTTCCTATTTCAAAAGTTTTAGTTTTCGAGGGTAATAGCTACGTATGTTGAAAAAATGAAGATATTAGACTATTTTATGATTGCACATGGTAAAGAATGTGATTAAAGGCTCTTTTCCTATGTCAAAAGTTTTAGTTTTCGAGGGTAATAGCTACGTATGTTGAAAAAATGAAGATATTAGACTATTTTATGATTGCAAATGGTAAAGAATGTGATTAAAGGCTCTTTTCCTATTTCAAAAGTTTTAGTTTTCGAGGGTAATAGCTACGTCTGTGGAAAAATGAAGATATTAGACTAATTTTATGATTGCAAATGGTAAAGAATGTGATTAAAGGCTCTTTTCCTATGTCAAAAGTTTTAGTTTTCGAGGGTAATAGCTACGTATATTGAAAAAATGAAGATATTAGACTATTTTATGATTGCAAATGGTAAAGAATGTGATTAAAGGCTCTTTTCCTATGTCAAAAGTTTTAGTTTTCGAGGGTAATAGCTACGTATGTTGAAAAAATGAAGATATTAGACTATTTTATGATTGCAAATGGTAAAGAATGTGATTAAAGGCTCTTTTCCTATTTCAAAAGTTTTAGTTTTCGAGGGTAATAGCTACGTATGTTGAAAAAATGAAGATATTAGACTATTTTATGATTGCAAATGGTAAAGAATGTGATTAAAGGCTCTTTTCCTATGTCAAAAGTTTTAGTTTTCGAGGGTAATAGCTACGTATGTTGAAAAAATGAAGATATTAGACTATTTTATGATTGCAAATGGTAAAGAATGTGATTAAAGGCTCTTTTCCTATTTCAAAAGTTTTAGTTTTCGAGGGTAATAGCTACGTATGTTGAAAAAATGAAGATATTAGACTATTTTATGATTGCAAATGGTAAAGAATGTGATTAAAGGCTCTTTTCCTATGTCAAAAGTTTTAGTTTTCGAGGGTAATAGCTACGTATGTTGAAAAAATGAAGATATTAGACTATTTTATGATTGCAAATGGTAAAGAATGTGATTAAAGGCTCTTTTCCTATTTCAAAAGTTTTAGTTTTCGAGGGTAATAGCTACGTATGTTGAAAAAATGAAGATATTAGACTATTTTATGATTGCAAATGGTAAAGAATGTGATTAAAGGCTCTTTTCCTATGTCAAAAGTTTTAGTTTTCGAGGGTAATAGCTACGTATGTTGAAAAAATGAAGATATTAGACTATTTTATGATTGCAAATGGTAAAGAATGTGATTAAAGGCTCTTTTCCTATTTCAAAAGTTTTAGTTTTCGAGGGTAATAGCTACGTATGTTGAAAAAATGAAGATATTAGACAATTTTATGATTGCAAATGGTAAAGAATGTGATTAAAGGCTCTTTTCCTATGTCAAAAGTTTTAGTTTTCGAGGGTAATAGCTACGTATGTTGAAAAAATGAAGATATTAGACTATTTTATGATTGCAAATGGTAAAGAATGTGATTAAAGGCTCTTTTCCTATTTCAAAAGTTTTAGTTTTCGAGGGTAATAGCTACGTGTGTTGAAAAAATGAAGATATTAGACTATTTTATGATTGCAAATGGTAAAGAATGTGATTAAAGGCTCTTTTCCTATGTCAAAAGTTTTAGTTTTCGAGGGTAATAGCTACGTATGTTGAAAAAATGAAGATATTAGACTATTTTATGATTGCAAATGGTAAAGAATGTGATTAAAGGCTCTTTTCCTATGTCAAAAGTTTTAGTTTTCGAGGGTAATAGCTACGTATGTTGAAAAAATGAAGATATTAGACTATTTTATGATTGCAAATGGTAAAGAATGTGATTAAAGGCTCTTTTCCTATGTCAAAAGTTTTAGTTTTCGAGGGTAATAGCTACGTATGTTGAAAAAATGAAGATATTAGACTATTTTATGATTGCAAATGGTAAAGAATGTGATTAAACGCTCTTTTCCTATTTCAAAAGTTTTAGTTTTCGAGGGTAATAGCTACGTATGTTGAAAAAATGAAGATATTAGACTATTTTATGATTGCAAATGGTAAAGAATGTGATTAAAGGCTCTTTTCCTTATGTCAAAAGTTTTAGTTTTCGAGGGTAATAGCTACGTATGTTGAAAAAATGAAGATATTAGACTATTTTATGATTGCAAATGGTAAAGAATGTGATTAAAGGCTCTTTTCCTATGTCAAAAGTTTTAGTTTTCGAGGGTAATAGCTACGTATGTTGAAAAAATGAAGATATTAGACTATTTTATGATTGCAATGGTAAAGAATGTGATTAAAGGCTCTTTTCCTATTTCAAAAGTTTTAGTTTTCGAGGGTAATAGCTACGTCTGTGAAAAAATGAAGATATTAGACTATTTTATGATTGCACATGGTAAAGAATGTGATTAAAGGCTCTTTTCCTATTTCAAAAGTTTTAGTTTTCGAGGGTAATAGCTACGTATGTTGAAAAAATGAAGATATTAGACTATTTTATGATTGCAAATGGTAAAGAATGTGATTAAAGGCTCTTTTCCTATGTCAAAAGTTTTAGTTTTCGAGGGTAATAGCTACGTATGTTGAAAAAATGAAGATATTAGACTATTTTATGATTGCAAATGGTAAAGAATGTGATTAAAGGCTCTTTTCCTATGTCAAAAGTTTTAGTTTTCGAGGGTAATAGCTACGTATGTTGAAAAAATGAAGATATTAGACTATTTTATGATTGCAAATGGTAAAGAATGTGATTAAAGGCTCTTTTCCTATTTCAAAAGTTTTAGTTTTCGAGGGTAATAGCTACGTATGTTGAAAAAATGAAGATATTAGACTATTTTATGATTGCAAATGGTAAAGAATGTGATTAAAGGCTCTTTTCCTATTTCAAAAGTTTTAGTTTTCGAGGGTAATAGCTACGTATGTTGAAAAAATGAAGATATTAGACTATTTTATGATTGCAATGGTAAAGAATGTGATTAAAGGCTCTTTTCCTATTTCAAAAGTTTTAGTTTTCGAGGGTAATAGCTACGTATGTTGAAAAAATGAAGATATTAGACATTTTATGATTGCATGGTAAAGAATGTGATTAAAGGCTCTTTTCCTATGTCAAAAGTTTTAGTTTTCGAGGGTAATAGCTACGTATGTTGAAAAAATGAAGATATTAGACTATTTTATGATTGCACATGGTAAAGAATGTGATTAAAGGCTCTTTTCCTATGTCAAAAGTTTTAGTTTTCGAGGGTAATAGCTACGTATGTTGAAAAAATGAAGATATTAGACTATTTTATGATTGCACATGGTAAAGAATGTGATTAAAGGCTCTTTTCCTATGTCAAAAGTTTTAGTTTTCGAGGGTAATAGCTACGTATGTTGAAAAAATGAAGATATTAGACTATTTTATGATTGCAAATGGTAAAGAATGTGATTAAAGGCTCTTTTCCTATTTCAAAAGTTTTAGTTTTCGAGGGTAATAGCTACGTATGTTGAAAAAATGAAGATATTAGACTATTTTATGATTGCAAATGGTAAAGAATGTGATTAAAGGCTCTTTTCCTATTTCAAAAGTTTTAGTTTTCGAGGGTAATAGCTACGTATGTTGAAAAAATGAAGATATTAGACTATTTTATGATTGCACATGGTAAAGAATGTGATTAAAGGCTCTTTTCCTATGTCAAAAGTTTTAGTTTTCGAGGGTAATAGCTACGTATGTTGAAAAAATGAAGATATTAGACTATTTTATGATTGCAAATGGTAAAGAATGTGATTAAAGGCTCTTTTCCTATTTCAAAAGTTTTAGTTTTCGAGGGTAATAGCTACGTATGTTGAAAAAATGAAGATATTAGACTATTTTATGATTGCAAATGGTAAAGAATGTGATTAAAGGCTCTTTTCCTATTTCAAAAGTTTTAGTTTTCGAGGGTAATAGCTACGTATGTTGAAAAAATGAAGATATTAGACTATTTTATGATTGCAAATGGTAAAGAATGTGATTAAAGGCTCTTTTCCTATTCAAAAGTTTTAGTTTTCGAGGGTAATAGCTACGTATGTTGAAAAAATGAAGATATTAGACTATTTTATGATTGCAAATGGTAAAGAATGTGATTAAAGGCTCTTTTCCTATTTCAAAAGTTTTAGTTTTCGAGGGTAATAGCTACGTATGTTGAAAAAATGAAGATATTAGACTATTTTATGATTGCACATGGTAAAGAATGTGATTAAAGGCTCTTTTCCTATGTCAAAAGTTTTAGTTTTCGAGGGTAATAGCTACGTATGTTGAAAAAATGAAGATATTAGACTATTTTATGATTGCAAATGGTAAAGAATGTGATTAAAGGCTCTTTTCCTATTTCAAAAGTTTTAGTTTTCGAGGGTAATAGCTACGTATGTTGAAAAAATGAAGATATTAGACTATTTTATGATTGCAAATGGTAAAGAATGTGATTAAAGGCTCTTTTCCTATGTCAAAAGTTTTAGTTTTCGAGGGTAATAGCTACGTATGTGGAAAAAATGAAGATATTAGACTATTTTATGATTGCACATGGTAAAGAATGTGATTAAAGGCTCTTTTCCTATTTCAAAAGTTTTAGTTTTCGAGGGTAATAGCTACGTATGTTGAAAAAATGAAGATATTAGACAATTTTATGATTGCAAATGGTAAAGAAAGTGATTAAAGGCTCTTTTCCTATGTCAAAAGTTTTAGTTTTCGAGGGTAATAGCTACGTATATTGAAAAAATGAAGATATTAGACTATTTTATGATTGCAAATGGTAAAGAATGTGATTAAAGGCTCTTTTCCTATGTCAAAAGTTTTAGTTTTCGAGGGTAATAGCTACGTATGTTGAAAAAATGAAGATATTAGACTATTTTATGATTGCACATGGTAAAGAATGTGATTAAAGGCTCTTTTCCTATTTCAAAAGTTTTAGTTTTCGAGGGTAATAGCTACGGATGTTGAAAAAATGAAGATATTAGACTATTTTATGATTGCACATGGTAAAGAATGTGATTAAAGGCTCTTTTCCTATTTCAAAAGTTTTAGTTTTCGAGGGTAATAGCTACGTATGTTGAAAAAATGAAGATATTAGACTATTTTATGATTGCAAATGGTAAAGAATGTGATTAAAGGCTCTTTTCCTATGTCAAAAGTTTTAGTTTTCGAGGGTAATAGCTACGTATGTTGAAAAAATGAAGATATTAGACTATTTTATGATTGCAAATGGTAAAGAATGTGATTAAAGGCTCTTTTCCTATTTCAAAAGTTTTAGTTTTCGAGGGTAATAGCTACGTATGTTGAAAAAATGAAGATATTAGACTATTTTATGATTGCAAATGGTAAAGAATGTGATTAAAGGCTCTTTTCCTATGTCAAAAGTTTTAGTTTTCGAGGGTAATAGCTACGTATGTTGAAAAAATGAAGATATTAGACTATTTTATGATTGCAAATGGTAAAGAATGTGATTAAAGGCTCTTTTCCTATGTCAAAAGTTTTAGTTTTCGAGGGTAATAGCTACGTATGTTGAAAAAATGAAGATATTAGACTATTTTATGATTGCAAATGGTAAAGAATGTGATTAAAGGCTCTTTTCCTATGTCAAAAGTTTTAGTTTTCGAGGGTAATAGCTACGTATGTTGAAAAAATGAAGATATTAGACTATTTTATGATTGCAAATGGTAAAGAATGTGATTAAAGGCTCTTTTCCTATGTCAAAAGTTTTAGTTTTCGAGGGTAATAGCTACGTATGTTGAAAAAATGAAGATATTAGACTATTTTATGATTGCAAATGGTAAAGAATGTGATTAAAGGCTCTTTTCCTATGTCAAAAGTTTTAGTTTTCGAGGGTAATAGCTACGTATGTTGAAAAAATGAAGATATTAGACTATTTTATGATTGCAAATGGTAAAGAATGTGATTAAAGGCTCTTTTCCTATTTCAAAAGTTTTAGTTTTCGAGGGTAATAGCTACGTATGTTGAAAAAATGAAGATATTAGACTATTTTATGATTGCAAATGGTAAAGAATGTGATTAAAGGCTCTTTTCCTATTTCAAAAGTTTTAGTTTTCGAGGGTAATAGCTACGTATGTTGAAAAAATGAAGATATTAGACTATTTTATGATTGCAAATGGTAAAGAATGTGATTAAAGGCTCTTTTCCTATGTCAAAAGTTTTAGTTTTCGAGGGTAATAGCTACGTATGTTGAAAAAATGAAGATATTAGACTATTTTATGATTGCAAATGGTAAAGAATGTGATTAAAGGCTCTTTTCCTATTTCAAAAGTTTTAGTTTTCGAGGGTAATAGCTACGTATGTTGAAAAAATGAAGATATTAGACTATTTTATGATTGCACATGGTAAAGAATGTGATTAAAGGCTCTTTTCCTATTTCAAAAGTTTTAGTTTTCGAGGGTAATAGCTACGTATGTTGAAAAAATGAAGATATTAGACTATTTTATGATTGCAATGGTAAAGAATGTGATTAAAGGCTCTTTTCCTATGTCAAAAGTTTTAGTTTTCGAGGGTAATAGCTACGTATGTTGAAAAAATGAAGATATTAGACTATTTTATGATTGCAAATGGTAAAGAATGTGATTAAAGGCTCTTTTCCTATGTCAAAAGTTTTAGTTTTCGAGGGTAATAGCTACGTATGTTGAAAAAATGAAGATATTAGACAATTTTATGATTGCAAATGGTAAAGAATGTGATTAAAGGCTCTTTTCCTATGTCAAAAGTTTTAGTTTTCGAGGGTAATAGCTACGTATGTTGAAAAAATGAAGATATTAGACTATTTTATGATTGCACATGGTAAAGAATGTGATTAAAGGCTCTTTTCCTATTTCAAAAGTTTTAGTTTTCGAGGGTAATAGCTACGTATGTTGAAAAAATGAAGATATTAGACTATTTTATGATTGCAAATGGTAAAGAATGTGATTAAAGGCTCTTTTCCTATGTCAAAAGTTTTAGTTTTCGAGGGTAATAGCTATGTCTGTTGAAAAAATGAAGATATTAGACTATTTTATGATTGCAAATGGTAAAGAATGTGATTAAAGGCTCTTTTCCTATTTCAAAAGTTTTAGTTTTCGAGGGTAATAGCTACGTATGTTGAAAAAATGAAGATATTAGACTATTTTATGATTGCAAATGGTAAAGAATGTGATTAAAGGCTCTTTTCCTATGTCAAAAGTTTTAGTTTTCGAGGGTAATAGCTACGTATGTTGAAAAAATGAAGATATTAGACTATTTTATGATTGCAAATGGTAAAGAATGTGATTAAAGGCTCTTTTCCTATTTCAAAAGTTTTAGTTTTCGAGGGTAATAGCTACGTATGTTGAAAAAATGAAGATATTAGACTATTTTATGATTGCAAATGGTAAAGAATGTGATTAAAGGCTCTTTTCCTATGTCAAAAGTTTTAGTTTTCGAGGGTAATAGCTACGTATGTTGAAAAAATGAAGATATTAGACTATTTTATGATTGCAAATGGTAAAGAATGTGATTAAAGGCTCTTTTCCTATTTCAAAAGTTTTAGTTTTCGAGGGTAATAGCTACGTATGTTGAAAAAATGAAGATATTAGACTATTTTATGATTGCACATGGTAAAGAATGTGATTAAAGGCTCTTTTCCTATGTCAAAAGTTTTAGTTTTCGAGGGTAATAGCTACGTATGTTGAAAAAATGAAGATATTAGACTATTTTATGATTGCAAATGGTAAAGAATGTGATTAAAGGCTCTTTTCCTATTTCAAAAGTTTTAGTTTTCGAGGGTAATAGCTACGTCTGTTGAAAAAATGAAGATATTAGACTATTTTATGATTGCAAATGGTAAAGAATGTGATTAAAGGCTCTTTTCCTATGTCAAAAGTTTTAGTTTTCGAGGGTAATAGCTACGTATGTTGAAAAAATGAAGATATTAGACTATTTTATGATTGCACATGGTAAAGAATGTGATTAAAGGCTCTTTTCCTATTTCAAAAGTTTTAGTTTTCGAGGGTAATAGCTACGTATGTTGAAAAAATGAAGATATTAGACAATTTTATGATTGCACATGGTAAAGAATGTGATTAAAGGCTCTTTTCCTATGTCAAAAGTTTTAGTTTTCGAGGGTAATAGCTACGTATGTTGAAAAAATGAAGATATTAGACTATTTTATGATTGCAAATGGTAAAGAATGTGATTAAAGGCTCTTTTCTATGTCAAAACTTTTAGTTTTCGAGGGTAATAGCTACGTATGTTGAAAAAATGAAGATATTAGACTATTTTATGATTGCAAATGGTAAAGAATGTGATTAAAGGCTCTTTTCCTATGTCAAAAGTTTTAGTTTTCGAGGGTAATAGCTACGTATGTGAAAAAATGAAGATATTAGACTTTTTATGATTGCACATGGTAAAGAATGTGATTAAAGGCTCTTTTCCTATTTCAAAAGTTTTAGTTTTCGAGGGTAATAGCTACGTATGTTGAAAAAATGAAGATATTAGACTATTTTATGATTGCAAATGGTAAAGAATGTGATTAAAGGCTCTTTTCCTAAGTCAAAGTTTTAGTTTTCGAGGGTAATAGCTATGTCTGTGGAAAAAATGAAGATATTAGACTATTTTATGATTGCAAATGGTAAAGAATGTGATTAAAGGCTCTTTTCCTATTTCAAAAGTTTAGTTTTCGAGGGTAATAGCTACGTATGTTGAAAAAATGAAGATATTAGACTATTTTATGATTGCAAATGGTAAAGAATGTGATTAAAGGCTCTTTTCTATTTCAAAAGTTTTAGTTTTCGAGGGTAATAGCTACGTATGTTGAAAAAATGAAGATATTAGACTATTTTATGATTGCAAATGGTAAAGAATGTGATTAAAGGCTCTTTTCCTATGTCAAAAGTTTTAGTTTTCGAGGGTAATAGCTACGTATGTTGAAAAAATGAAGATATTAGACTATTTTATGATTGCAAATGGTAAAGAATGTGATTAAAGGCTCTTTTCCTATGTCAAAAGTTTTAGTTTTCGAGGGTAATAGCTACGTATGTTGAAAAAATGAAGATATTAGACTATTTTATGATTGCAAATGGTAAAGAATGTGATTAAAGGCTCTTTTCCTATTTCAAAAGTTTTAGTTTTCGAGGGTAATAGCTACTTATGTTGAAAAAATGAAGATATTAGACTATTTTATGATTGCAATGGTAAAGAATGTGATTAAAGGCTCTTTTCCTATTTCAAAAGTTTTAGTTTTCGAGGGTAATAGCTACGTATGTTGAAAAAATGAAGATATTAGACTATTTTATGATTGCAAATGGTAAAGAATGTGATTAAAGGCTCTTTTCCTATGTCAAAAGTTTTAGTTTTCGAGGGTAATAGCTACGTATGTTGAAAAAATGAAGATATTAGACTATTTTATGATTGCAAATGGTAAAGAATGTGATTAAAGGCTCTTTTCCTATGTCAAAAGTTTTAGTTTTCGAGGGTAATAGCTAGTATGTTGAAAAAATGAAGATATTAGACTATTTTATGATTGCACATGGTAAAGAATGTGATTAAAGGCTCTTTTCCTATTTCAAAAGTTTTAGTTTTCGAGGGTAATAGCTACGTATGTTGAAAAAATGAAGATATTAGACTATTTTATGATTGCAAATGGTAAAGAATGTGATTAAAGGCTCTTTTCCTATGTCAAAAGTTTTAGTTTTCGAGGGTAATAGCTACGTATGTTGAAAAAATGAAGATATTAGACTATTTTATGATTGCAAATGGTAAAGAATGTGATTAAAGGCTCTTTTCCTATTTCAAAAGTTTTAGTTTTCGAGGGTAATAGCTACGTATGTTGAAAAAATGAAGATATTAGACTATTTTATGATTGCACATGGTAAAGAATGTGATTAAAGGCTCTTTTCCTTGTCAAAAGTTTTAGTTTTCGAGGGTAATAGCTACGTATGTTGAAAAAATGAAGATATTAGACTATTTTATGATTGCAAATGGTAAAGAATGTGATTAAAGGCTCTTTTCCTATTTCAAAAGTTTTAGTTTTCGAGGGTAATAGCTACGTATGTTGAAAAAATGAAGATATTAGACAATTTTATGATTGCAAATGGTAAAGAATGTGATTAAAGGCTCTTTTCCTATGTCAAAAGTTTTAGTTTTCGAGGGTAATAGCTACGTATGTTGAAAAAATGAAGATATTAGACTATTTTATGATTGCAAATGGTAAAGAATGTGATTAAAGGCTCTTTTCCTATTTCAAAAGTTTTAGTTTTCGAGGGTAATAGCTACGTTGTCTGTGGAAAAAATGAAGATATTAGACTATTTTATGATTGCACATGGTAAAGAATGTGATTAAAGGCTCTTTTCCTATTTCAAAAGTTTTAGTTTTCGAGGGTAAGAGCTACGTTGTCTGTGAAAAAATGAAGATATTAGACATTTTATGATTGCACATGGTAAAGAATGTGATTAAAGGCTCTTTTCCTATGTCAAAAGTTTTAGTTTTCGAGGGTAATAGCTACGTATGTTGAAAAAATGAAGATATTAGACAATTTTATGATTGCAAATGGTAAAGAATGTGATTAAAGGCTCTTTTCTATTTCAAAACTTTTAGTTTTCGAGGGTAATAGCTACGTATGTTGAAAAAAGAAGATATTAGACTATTTTATGATTGCAAATGGTAAAGAATGTGATTAAAGGCTCTTTTCCTATGTCAAAAGTTTTAGTTTTCGAGGGTAATAGCTACGTATGTGAAAAAATGAAGATATTAGACTATTTTATGATTGCAAATGGTAAAGAATGTGATTAAAGGCTCTTTTCCTATTTCAAAAGTTTTAGTTTTCGAGGGTAATAGCTACGTATGTTGAAAAAATGAAGATATTAGACAATTTTATGATTGCAAATGGTAAAGAATGTGATTAAAGGCTCTTTTCCTATGTCAAAGTTTTAGTTTTCGAGGGTAATAGCTACGTATGTTGAAAAAATGAAGATATTAGAATATTTTATGATTGCAAATGGTAAAGAATGTGATTAAGGGCTCTTTTCCTATGTCAAAAGTTTAGTTTTCGAGGGTAATAGCTTCGTATGTTGAAAAAATGAAGATATTAGACTATTTTATGATTGCACATGGTAAAGAATGTGATTAAAGGCTCTTTTCCTATTTCAAAAGTTTTAGTTTTCGAGGGTAATAGCTACGTATGTTGAAAAAATGAAGATATTAGACTATTTTATGATTGCAAATGGTAAAGAATGTGATTAAAGGCTCTTTTCCTATTTCAAAAGTTTTAGTTTTCGAGGGTAATAGCTACGTATGTTGAAAAAATGAAGATATTAGACTATTTTATGATTGCAAATGGTAAAGAATGTGATTAAAGGCTCTTTTCCTATGTCAAAAGTTTTAGTTTTCGAGGGTAATAGCTACGTATGTTGAAAAAATGAAGATATTAGACTATTTTATGATTTCAAATGGTAAAGAAATGTGATTAAAGGCTCTTTTCCTATTTCAAAAGTTTTAGTTTTCGAGGGTAATAGCTACGCATGTTGAAAAAATGAAGATATTAGACTATTTTATGATTGCACATGGTAAAGAATGTGATTAAAGGCTCTTTTCCTATTTCAAAAGTTTTAGTTTTCGAGGGTAATAGCTACGTATGTTGAAAAAATGAAGATATTAGACTATTTTATGATTGCAAATGGTAAAAATGTGATTAAAGGCTCTTTTCCTATGTCAAAAGTTTTAGTTTTCGAGGGTAATAGCTACGTATGTTGAAAAAATGAAGATATTAGACTATTTTATGATTGCAAATGGTAAAGAATGTGATTAAAGGCTCTTTTCCTATTTCAAAAGTTTTAGTTTTCGAGGGTAATAGCTACGTATGTTGAAAAAATGAAGATATTAGACTATTTTATGATTGCAAATGGTAAAGAATGTGATTAAAGGCTCTTTTCCTATTTCAAAAGTTTTAGTTTTCGAGGGTAATAGCTACGTATGTTGAAAAAATGAAGATATTAGACAATTTTATGATTGCAAATGGTAAAGAATGTGATTAAAGGCTCTTTTCCTATGTCAAAAGTTTTAGTTTTCGAGGGTAATAGCTACGTATGTTGAAAAAATGAAGATATTAGACTATTTTATGATTGCAAATGGTAAAGAATGTGATTAAAGGCTCTTTTCCTATTTCAAAAGTTTTAGTTTTTGAGGGTAATAGCTACGTATGTTGAAAAAATGAAGATATTAGACTATTTTATGATTGCAAATGGTAAAGAATGTGATTAAAGGCTCTTTTCCTATGTCAAAAGTTTTAGTTTTCGAGGGTAGTAGCTACGTATGTTGAAAAAATGAAGATATTAGACAATTTTATGATTGCAAATGGTAAAGAAAGTGATTAAAGGCTCTTTTTCTATGTCAAAACTTTTAGTTTTCGAGGGTAATAGCTACGTATATTGAAAAAATGAAGATATTGAACTATTTTATGATTGCAAATGGTAAAGAATGTGATTAAAGGCTCTTTTTCTATGTCAAAAGTCTTAGTTTTCGAGGGTAATAGATATGTATGTTGAAAAAAATAAATATATTTGACTGTTTTATGATTGCACATGGTAAAGAATGTGATTAAAGGCTCTTTTCCTATTTCAAAAGTTTTAGTTTTCGAGGCTAATAGCTACGGATGATGAAAAAATGAGTATATTAGACAATTTTATGATTGCACATGGTAAAGAATGTGATTAAAGGCTCTTTTCCTATGTCAAAAGTTTTATTTTTCGAGTGTAATAGCTATGTCTGTGGAAAAAATGAAGATATTAGACTATTTTATGATTGCAAATGGTAAAGAATGTGATTAAAGGCTCTTTTCCTATTTCAAAAGTTTTAGTTTTCGGGGGTAAGAGCTTTGTCTGTGGAAAAAATGAAGATATTAGACAATTTTATGATTGCACATGGTAAAGAATGTGATTAAAGGCTCTTTTACTATTTCAAAAGTTTTAGTTTTCGGGGGTAAGAGCTTTGTCTGTGGAAAAAATGAAGATATTAGACAATTTTATGATTGCACATGGTAAAGAATGTGATTAAAGGCTCTTTTCCTATGTCAAAAGTTTTAGTTTTCGAGGGTAATAGCTACGTATGTTGAAAAAATGAAGATATTAGACAATTTTATGATTGCAAATGGTAAAGAATGTGATTAAAGGCTCTTTTTCTATGTCAAAACTTTTAGTTTTCGAGGGTAATAGCTACGTATATTGAAAAAATGAAGATATTAGACTATTTTATGATTGCAAATGGTAAAGAATGTGATTAAAGGCTCTTTTCCTATGTCAAAAGTCTTAGTTTTCGAGGGTAATAGCTACGTATGTGAAAAAATAAATATATTAGACTGTTTTATGATTGC
>NW_027064380.1:0-26568 GCF_032884065.1 Artemia franciscana
AAAGTTTTAGTTTTCGAGGGTAATAGCTACGTATGTTGAAAAAATGAAGATATTAGACTATTTTATGATTGCAAATGGTAAAGAATGTGATTAAAGGCTCTTTTCCTATTTCAAAAGTTTTAGTTTTCGAGGGTAATAGCTACGTATGTTGAAAAAATGAAGATATTAGACTATTTTATGATTGCAAATGGTAAAGAATGTGATTAAAGGCTCTTTTCCTATTTCAAAAGTTTTAGTTTTCGAGGGTAATAGCTACGTATGTTGAAAAAATGAAGATATTAGACTATTTTATGATTGCAAATGGTAAAGAATGTAATTAAAGGCTCTTTTCCTATGTCAAAAGTTTTAGTTTTCGAGGGTAATAGCTACGTATGCTGAAAAAATGAAGATATTAGACTTTTTTATGATTGCACATGGTAAAGAATGTGATTAAAGGCTCTTTTCCTACGTCAAAAGTTTTAGTTTTCGAGGGTAATAGCTACGTATGTTGAAAAAATGAAGATATTAGACTATTTTATGATTGAAAATGGTAAAGAATTTGATTAAAGGCTCTTTTCCTATTTCAAAAGTTTTAGTTTTCGAGGGTAATAGCTACGTATGTTGAAAAAAGGAAGATATTAGACTATTTTATGATTGCAAATGGTAAAGAATGTGATTAAAGGCTCTTCCTATTTCAAAAGTTTTAGTTTTCGAGGGTAATAGCTTTGTCTGTGGAAAAAATGAAGATATTAGACAATTTTATGATTGCACATGGTAAAGAATGTGATTAAACGCTCTTTTCCTATGTCAAAAGTTTTAGTTTTCGAGGGTAATAGCTACGTATGTTGTAAAAATGAAGATATTAGACTATTTTATGATTGCAAATGGTAAAGAATGTGATTAAAGGCTCTTTTCCTATTTCAAAAGTTTTAGTTTTCGAGGGTAATAGCTACGTATGTTGAAAAAATGAAGATATTAGACTATTTTATGATTGCAAATGGTAAAGAATGTGATTAAAGGCTCTTTTCCTATTTCAAAAGTTTTAGTTTTCGAGGGTAATAGCTACGTATGTTGAAAAAATGAAGATATTAGACTATTTTATGATTGCAAATGGTAAAGAATGTGATTAAAGGCTCTTTTTCTATGTCAAAAGTTTTAGTTTTCGAGGGTAATAGCTACGTATGTTGAAAAAATGAAGATATTAGACTATTTTATGATTGAAAATGGTAAAGAATTTGATTAAAGGCTCTTTTCCTATTTCAAAAGTTTTAGTTTTCGAGGGTAATAGCTACGTATGTTGAAAAAATGAAGATATTAGACTATTTTATGATTGCAAATGGTAAAGAATGTGATTAAAGGCTCTTTTCCTATTTCAAAAGTTTTAGTTTTCGAGGGTAATAGCTACGTATGTTGAAAAAATGAAGATATTAGACTATTTTATGATTGCAAATGGTAAAGAATGTGATTAAAGGCTCTTTTCCTATTTCAAAAGTTTTAGTTTTCGAGGGTAATAGCTATGTATGTTGAAAAAATGAAGATATTAGACTATTTTATGATTGCAAATGGTAAAGAAGTGATTAAAGGCTCTTTTCCTATTTCAAAAGTTTTAGTTTTCGAGGGTAATAGCTACGTATGTTGAAAAAATGAAGATATTAGACTATTTTATGATTGCAAATGGTAAAGAATGTGATTAAAGGCTCTTTTACTATTTCAAAAGTTTTAGTTTTCGAGGGTAATAGCTACATATGTTGAAAAAATGAAGATATTAGACTATTTTATGATTGCAAATGGTAAAGAATGTGATTAAAGGCTCTTTTCCTATGTCAAAAGTTTTAGTTTTCGAGGGTAATAGCTACGTATGTTGAAAAAATGAAGATATCAGACTATTTTATGATTGCACATGGTAAAGAATGTGATTAAAGGCTCTTTTCCTATGTCAAAAGTTTTATTTTTCGAGGGTAATAGCTACGTATGTTGAAAAAATGAAGATATTAGACTATTTTATGATTGCAAATGGTAAAGAATGTGATTAAAGGCTCTTTTCCTATTTCAAAAGTTTTAGTTTTCGATGGTAATAGCTACGTATGTTGAAAAAATGAAGATATTAGACTATTTTATGATTGCAAATGATAAAGAATGTGATTAAAGGCTCTTTTCCTATGTCAAAAGTTTTAGTTTTCGAGGGTAATAGCTACGTATGTTGAAAAAATGAAGATATTAGACTATTTTATGATTGCAAATGGTAAAGAATGTGATTAAAGGCTCTTTTCCTATGTCAAAAGTTTTAGTTTTTTAGGGTAATAGCTACGTATGTTGAAAAAATGAAGATATTAGACTATTTTATGATTGCAAATGGTAAAGAATGTGATTAAAGGCTCTTTTCCTATTTCAAAAGTTTTAGTTTTCGAGGGTAATAGCTACGTATGTTGGAAAAATGAAGATATTAGACTATTTTATGATTGCAAATGGTAAAGAATGTGATTAAAGGCTCTTTTCCTATGTCAAAATTTTAGTTTTCGAGGGTAATAGCTACGTATGTTGAAAAAATGAAGATATCAGACTATTTTATGATTGCACATGGTAAAGAATGTGATTAAAGGCTCTTTTCCTATGTCAAAAGTTTTAGTTTTCGAGGGTAATAGCTACGTATGTTGAAAAAATGAAGATATTAGACTATTTTATGACTGCAAATGGTAAAGAATGTGATTAAAGGCTCTTTTCCTATTTCAAAAGTTTTAGTTTTCGATGGTAATATCTACGTATGTTGAAAAAATGAAGATATTAGACTATTTTATGATTGCAAATGATAAAGAATGTGATTAAAGGCTCTTTTCCTATGTCAAAAGTTTTAGTTTTCGAGGGTAATAGCTACGTATGTTGAAAAAATGAAGATATTAGACTATTTTATGATTGCAAATGGTAAAGAATGTGATTAAAGGCTCTTTTCCTATGTCAAAAGTTTTAGTTTTTTAGGGTAATAGCTACGTATGTTGAAAAAATGAAGATATTAGACTACTTTATGTTTGCAAATGGTAAAGAATGTGATTAAAGGCTCTTTTCCTATTTCAAAAGTTTTAGTTTTCGAGGGAATAGCTACGTATGTTGGAAAAATGAAGATATTAGACTATTTTATGATTGCAAATGGTAAAGAATGTGATTAAAGGCTCTTTTCCTATTTCAAAAGTTTTAGTTTTCGAGGGTAATAGCTACGTATGTTGAAAAAATGAAGATATTAGACTATTTTATGATTGCAAATGGTAAAGAATGTGATTAAAGGCTCTTTTCCTATTTCAAAAGTTTTAGTTTTCGAGGGTAATAGCTACGTATGTTGAAAAAATGAAGATATTAGACTATTTTATGATTGCAAATGGTAAAGAATGTGATTAAAGGCTCTTTTCCTATTTCAAAAGTTTTAGTTTTCGAGGGTAATAGCTACGTATGTTGAAAAAATGAAGATATTAGACTATTTTATGATTGCAAATGGTAAAGAATGTAATTAAAGGCTCTTTTCCTATGTCAAAAGTTTTAGTTTTCGAGGGTAATAGCTACGTATGCTGAAAAAATGAAGATATTAGACTTTTTTATGATTGCACATGGTAAAGAATGTGATTAAAGGCTCTTTTCCTACGTCAAAAGTTTTAGTTTTCGAGGGTAATAGCTACGTATGTTGAAAAAATGAAGATATTAGACTATTTTATGATTGAAAATGGTAAAGAATTTGATTAAAGGCTCTTTTCCTATTTCAAAAATTTTAGTTTTCGAGGGTAATAGCTACGTATGTTGAAAAAAGGAAGATATTAGACTATTTTATGATTGCAAATGGTAAAGAATGTGATTAAAGGCTCTTCCTATTTCAAAAGTTTTAGTTTTCGAGGGTAATAGCTTTGTCTGTGGAAAAAATGAAGATATTAGACAATTTTATGATTGCACATGGTAAAGAATGTGATTAAACGCTCTTTTCCTATGTCAAAAGTTTTAGTTTTCGAGGGTAATAGCTACGTATGTTGTAAAAATGAAGATATTAGACTATTTTATGATTGCAAATGGTAAAGAATGTGATTAAAGACTCTTTTCCTATTTCAAAAGTTTTAGTTTTCGAGGGTAATAGCTACTTATGTTGAAAAAATGAAGATATTAGACTATTTTATGATTGCAAATGGTAAAGAATGTGATTAAAGGCTCTTTTCCTATTTCAAAAGTTTTAGTTTTCAAGGGTAATAGCTACGTATGTTGAAAAAATGAAGATATTAGACTCTTTTATGATTGCAAATGGTAAAGAATGTGATTAAAGGCTCTTTTTCTATGTCAAAAGTTTTAGTTTTCGAGGGTAATAGCTACGTATGTTGAAAAAATGAAGATATTAGACTATTTTATGATTGAAAATGGTAAAGAATTTGATTAAAGGCTCTTTTCCTATTTCAAAAGTTTTAGTTTTCGAGGGTAATAGCTACGTATGTTGAAAAAATGAAGATATTAGACTATTTTATGATTGCAAATGGTAAAGAATGTGATTAAAGGCTCTTTTCCTATTTAAAAAGTTTTAGTTTTCGAGGGTAATAGCTACGTATGTTGAAAAAATGAAGATATTAGACTATTTTATGATTGCAAATGGTAAAGAATGTGATTAAAGGCTCTTTTCCTATTTCAAAAGTTTTAGTTTTCGAGGGTAATAGCTACGTATGTTGAAAAAATGAAGATATTAGACTATTTTATGATTGCAAATGGTAAAGAAGTGATTAAAGGCTCTTTTCCTATTTCAAAAGTTTTAGTTTTCGAGGGTAATAGCTACGTATGTTGAAAAAATGAAGATATTAGACTATTTTATGATTGCAAATGGTAAAGAATGTGATTAAAGGCTCTTTTACTATTTCAAAAGTTTTAGTTTTCGAGGGTAATAGCTACATATGTTGAAAAAATGAAGATATTAGACTATTTTATGATTGCAAATGGTAAAGAATGTGATTAAAGGCTCTTTTCCTATGTCAAAAGTTTTAGTTTTCGAGGGTAATAGCTACGTATGTTGAAAAAATGAAGATATCAGACTATTTTATGATTGCACATGGTAAAGAATGTGATTAAAGGCTCTTTTCCTATGTCAAAAGTTTTATTTTTCGAGGGTAATAGCTACGTATGTTGAAAAAATGAAGATATTAGACTATTTTATGATTGCAAATGGTAAAGAATGTGATTAAAGGCTCTTTTCCTATTTCAAAAGTTTTAGTTTTCGATGGTAATAGCTACGTATGTTGAAAAAATGAAGATATTAGACTATTTTATGATTGCAAATGATAAAGAATGTGATTAAAGGCTCTTTTCCTATGTCAAAAGTTTTAGTTTTCGAGGGTAATAGCTACGTATGTTGAAAAAATGAAGATATTAGACTATTTTATGATTGCAAATGGTAAAGAATGTGATTAAAGGCTCTTTTCCTATGTCAAAAGTTTTAGTTTTTAGGGTAATAGCTACGTATGTTGAAAAAATGAAGATATTAGACTATTTTATGATTGCAAATGGTAAAGAATGTGATTAAAGGCTCTTTTCCTATTTCAAAAGTTTTAGTTTTCGAGGGTAATAGCTACGTATGTTGGAAAAATGAAGATATTAGACTATTTTATGATTGCAAATGGTAAAGAATGTGATTAAAGGCTCTTTTCCTATTTCAAAAGTTTTAGTTTTCGAGGGTAATAGCTACGTATGTTGAAAAAATGAAGATATTAGACTATTTTATGATTGCAAATGGTAAAGAATGTGATTTAAAGGCTCTTTTCCTATTTCAAAAGTTTTAGTTTTCGAGGGTAATAGCTACGTATGTTGAAAAAATGAAGATATTAGACTATTTTATGATTGCAAATGGTAAAGAATGTGATTAAAGGCTCTTTTCCTATTTCAAAAGTTTTAGTTTTCGAGGGTAATAGCTAGGTATGTTGAAAAAATGAAGATATTAGACTATTTTATGATTGTAAATGGTAAAGAATGTGATTAAAGGCTCTTTTCCTATTTCAAAAGTTTTAGTTTTCGAGGGTAATAGCTACGTATGTTGAAAAAATGAAGATATTAGACTATTTTATGATTGCAAATGGTAAAGAATGTGATTAAAGGCTCTTTTCCTATTTCAAAAGTTTTAGTTTTCGAGGGTAATAGCTACGTATGTTGAAAAAATGAAGATATTAGACTATTTTATGATTGCAAATGGTAAAGAATGTGATTAAAGGCTCTTTTCCTATTTCAAAAGTTTTAGTTTTCGAGGGTAATAGCTACGTATGTTGAAAAAATGAAGATATTAGACTATTTTATGATTGCAAATGGTAAAGAATGTGATTAAAGGCTCTTTTATTATTTCAAAAGTTTTAGTTTTCGAGGGTAATAAGCTACGTATGTTGAAAAAATGAAGATATTAGACTATTTTATGATTGCAAATGGTAAAGAATGTGATTAAAGGCTCTTTTCCTATGTCAAAATTTTAGTTTTCGAGGGTAATAGCTACGTATGTTGAAAAAATGAAGATATCAGACTATTTTATGATTGCACATGGTAAAGAATGTGATTAAAGGCTCTTTTCCTATGTCAAAAGTTTTAGTTTTCGAGGGTAATAGCTACGTATGTTGAAAAAATGAAGATATTAGACTATTTTATGACTGCAAATGGTAAAGAATGTGATTGAAGGCTCTTTTCCTATTTCAAAAGTTTTAGTTTTCGATGGGAATATCTACGTATGTTGAAAAAATGAAGATATTAGACTATTTTATGATTGCAAATGATAAAGAATGTGATTAAAGGCTCTTTTCCTATGTCAAAAGTTTTAGTTTTCGAGGGTAATAGCTACGTATGTTGAAAAAATGAAGATATTAGACTATTTTATGATTGCAAATGGTAAAGAATGTGATTAAAGGCTCTTTTCCTATGTCAAAAGTTTTAGTTTCTTAGGGTAATAGCTACGTATGTTGAAAAAATGAAGATGTTAGACTATTTTATGTTTGCAAATGGTAAAGAATGTGATTAAATGCTCTTTTCCTATTTCAAAAGTTTTAGTTTTCGAGGGAATAGCTACGTATGTTGGAAAAATGAAGATATTAGACTATTTTATGATTGCAAATGGTAAAGAATGTGATTAAAGGCTCTTTTCCTATTTCAAAAGTTTTAGTTTTCGAGGGTAATAGCTACGTATGTTGAAAAAATGAAGATATTAGACTATTTTATGATTGCAAATGGTAAAGAATGTGATTAAAGGCTCTTTTCCTATTTCAAAAGTTTTAGTTTTCGAGGGTAATAGCTTTGTCTGTGGAAAAAAATGAAGATATTAGACAATTTTATGATTGCACATGGTAAAGAATGTGATTAAACGCTCTTTTCCTATGTCAAAAGTTTTAGTTTTCGAGGGTAATAGCTACGTATGTTGTAAAAATGAAGATATTAGACTATTTTATGATTGCAAATGGTAAAGAATGTGATTAAAGGCTCTTTTCCTATTTCAAAAGTTTTAGTTTTCGAGGGTAATAGCTACTTATGTTGAAAAAATGAAGATATTAGACTATTTTATGATTGCAAATGGTAAAGAATGTGATTAAAGGCTCTTTTCCTATTTCAAAAGTTTTAGTTTTCGAGGGTAATAGCTACGTATGTTGAAAAAATGAGGATATTAGACTATTTTATGATTGCAAATGGTAAAGAATGTGATTAAAGGCTCTTTTTCTATGTCAAAAGTTTTAGTTTTCGAGGGTAATAGCTACGTATGTTGAAAAAATGAAGATATTAGACTATTTTATGATTGAAAATGGTAAAGAATTTGATTAAAGGCTCTTTTCCTATTTCAAAAGTTTTAGTTTTCGAGGGTAATAGCTACGTATGTTGAAAAAATGAAGATATTAGACTATTTTATGATTGCAAATGGTAAAGAATGTGATTAAAGGCTCTTTTCCTATTTCAAAAGTTTTAGTTTTCGAGGGTAATAGCTACGTATGTTGAAAAAATGAAGATATTAGACTATTTTATGATTGCAAATGGTAAAGAATGTGATTAAAGGCTCTTTTCCTATTTCAAAAGTTTTAGTTTTCGAGGGTAATAGCTACGTATGTTGAAAAAATGAAGATATTAGACTATTTTATGATTGCAAATGGTAAAGAAGTGATTAAAGGCTCTTTTCCTATTTCAAAAGTTTTAGTTTTCGAGGGTAATAGCTACGTATGTTGAAAAAATGAAGATATTAGACTATTTTATGATTGCAAATGGTAAAGAATGTGATTAAAGGCTCTTTTACTATTTCAAAAGTTTTATTTTTCGAGGGTAATAGCTACGTATGTTGAAAAAATGAAGATATTAGACTATTTTATGATTGCAAATGGTAAAGAATGTGATTAAAGGCTCTTTTCCTATTTCAAAAGTTTTAGTTTTCGATGGTAATAGCTACGTATGTTGAAAAAATGAAGATATTAGACTATTTTATGATTGCAAATGATAAAGAATGTGATTAAAGGCTCTTTTCCTATGTCAAAAGTTTTAGTTTTCGAGGGTAATAGCTACGTATGTTGAAAAAATGAAGATATTAGACTATTTTATGATTGCAAATGGTAAAGAATGTGATTAAAGGCTCTTTTCCTATGTCAAAAGTTTTAGTTTTTTAGGGTAATAGCTACGTATGTTGAAAAAATGAAGATATTAGACTATTTTATGATTGCAAATGGTAAAGAATGTGATTAAAGGCTCTTTTCCTATTTCAAAAGTTTTAGTTTTCGAGGGTAATAGCTACGTATGTTGGAAAAATGAAGATATTAGACTATTTTATGATTGCAAATGGTAAAGAATGTGATTAAAGGCTCTTTTCCTATTTCAAAAGTTTTAGTTTTCGAGGGTAATAGCTACGTATGTTGAAAAAATGAAGATATTAGACTATTTTATGATTGCAAATGGTAAAGAATGTGATTAAAGGCTCTTTTCCTATTTCAAAAGTTTTAGTTTTCGAGGGTAATAGCTATGTACGTTGAAAAAATGAAGATATTAGACTATTTTATGATTGCAAATGGTAAAGAATGTGATTAAAGGCTCTTTTCCTATTTCAAAAGTTTTAGTTTTCGAGGGTAATAGCTAGGTATGTTGAAAAAATGAAGATATTAGACTATTTTATGATTGTAAATGGTAAAGAATGTGATTAAAGGCTCTTTTCCTATTTCAAAAGTTTTAGTTTTCGAGGGTAATAGCTACGTATGTTGAAAAAATGAAGATATTAGACTATTTTATGATTGCAAATGGTAAAGAATGTGATTAAAGGCTCTTTTCCTATTTCAAAAGTTTTAGTTTTCGAGGGTAATAGCTACGTATGTTGAAAAAATGAAGATATTAGACTATTTTATGATTGCAAATGGTAAAGAATGTGATTAAAGGCTCTTTTCCTATTTCAAAAGTTTTAGTTTTCGAGGGTAATAGCTACGTATGTTGAAAAAATGAAGATATTAGACTATTTTATGATTGCAAATGGTAAAGAATGTGATTAAAGGCTCTTTTATTATTTCAAAAGTTTTAGTTTTCGAGGGTAATAGCTACGTATGTTGAAAAAATGAAGATATTAGACTATTTTATGATTGCAAATGGTAAAGAATGTGATTAAAGGCTCTTTTCCTATGTCAAAATTTTAGTTTTCGAGGGTAATAGCTACGTATGTTGAAAAAACGAAGATATCAGACTATTTTATGATTGCACATGGTAAAGAATGTGATTAAAGGCTCTTTTCCTATGTCAAAAGTTTTAGTTTTCGAGGGTAATAGCTACGTATGTTGAAAAAATGAAGATATTAGACTATTTTATGACTGCAAATGGTAAAGAATGTGATTAAAGGCTCTTTTCCTATTTCAAAAGTTTTAGTTTTCGATGGGAATATCTACGTATGTTGAAAAAATGAAGATATTAGACTATTTTATGATTGCAAATGATAAAGAATGTGATTAAAGGCTCTTTTCCTATGTCAAAAGTTTTAGTTTTCGAGGGTAATAGCTACGTATGTTGAAAAAATGAAGATATTAGACTATTTTATGATTGCAAATGGTAAAGAATGTGATTAAAGGCTCTTTTCCTATTTCAAAAGTTTTAGTTTTCGAGGGTAATAGCTACGTATGTTGAAAAAATGAAGATATTAGACTATTTTATGATTGCAAATGGTAAAGAATGTGATTAAAGGCTCTTTTCCTATTTCAAAAGTTTTAGTTTTCGAGGGTAATAGCTTTGTCTGTGGAAAAAATGAAGATATTAGACAATTTTATGATTGCACATGGTAAAGAATGTGATTAAACGCTCTTTTCCTATGTCAAAAGTTTTAGTTTTCGAGGGTAATAGCTACGTATGTTGTAAAAATGAAGATATTAGACTATTTTATGATTGCAAATGGTAAAGAATGTGATTAAAGGCTCTTTTCCTATTTCAAAAGTTTTAGTTTTCGAGGGTAATAGCTACTTATGTTGAAAAAATGAAGATATTAGACTATTTTATGATTGCAAATGGTAAAGAATGTGATTAAAGGCTCTTTTCCTATTTCAAAAGTTTTAGTTTTCGAGGGTAATAGCTACGTATGTTGAAAAAATGAAGATATTAGACTATTTTATGATTGCAAATGGTAAAGAATGTGATTAAAGGCTCTTTTTCTATGTCAAAAGTTTTAGTTTTCGAGGGTAATAGCTACGTATGTTGAAAAAATGAAGATATTAGACTATTTTATGATTGAAAATGGTAAAGAATTTGATTAAAGGCTCTTTTCCTATTTCAAAAGTTTTAGTTTTCGAGGGTAATAGCTACGTATGTTGAAAAAATGAAGATATTAGACTATTTTATGATTGCAAATGGTAAAGAATGTGATTAAAGGCTCTTTTCCTATTTCAAAAGTTTTAGTTTTCGAGGGTAATAGCTACGTATGTTGAAAAAATGAAGATATTAGACTATTTTATGATTGCAAATGGTAAAGAATGTGATTAAAGGCTCTTTTCCTATTTCAAAAGTTTTAGTTTTCGAGGGTAATAGCTACGTATGTTGAAAAAATGAAGATATTAGACTATTTTATGATTGTAAATGGTAAAGAATGTGATTAAAGGCTCTTTTCCTATTTCAAAAGTTTTAGTTTTCGAGGGTAATAGCTACGTATGTTGAAAAAATGAAGATATTAGACTATTTTATGATTGCAAATGGTAAAGAATGTGATTAAAGGCTCTTTTCCTATTTCAAAAGTTTTAGTTTTCGAGGGTAATAGCTACGTATGTTGAAAAAATGAAGATATTAGACTATTTTATGATTGCAAATGGTAAAGAATGTGATTAAAGGCTCTTTTCCTATTTCAAAAGTTTTAGTTTTCGAGGGTAATAGCTACGTATGTTGAAAAAATGAAGATATTAGACTATTTTATGATTGCAAATGGTAAAGAATGTGATTAAAGGCTCTTTTATTATTTCAAAAGTTTTAGTTTTCGAGGGTAATAGCTACGTATGTTGAAAAAATGAAGATATTAGACTATTTTATGATTGCAAATGGTAAAGAATGTGATTAAAGGCTCTTTTCCTATGTCAAAAGTTTTAGTTTTTTAGGGTAATAGCTACGTATGTTGAAAAAATGAAGATATTAGACTATTTTATGATTGCAAATGGTAAAGAATGTGATTAAAGGCTCTTTTCCTATTTCAAAAGTTTTAGTTTTCGAGGGTAATAGCTACGTATGTTGGAAAAATGAAGATATTAGACTATTTTATGATTGCAAATGGTAAAGAATGTGATTAAAGGCTCTTTTCCTATTTCAAAAGTTTTAGTTTTCGAGGGTAATAGCTACGTATGTTGAAAAAATGAAGATATTAGACTATTTTATGATTGCAAATGGTAAAGAATGTGATTAAAGGCTCTTTTCCTATTTCAAAAGTTTTAGTTTTCGAGGGTAATAGCTACGTATGTTGAAAAAATGAAGATATTAGACTATTTTATGATTGCAAATGGTAAAGAATGTGATTAAAGGCTCTTTTCCTATTTCAAAAGTTTTAGTTTTCGAGGGTAATAGCTAGGTATGTTGAAAAAATGAAGATATTAGACTATTTTATGATTGTAAATGGTAAAGAATGTGATTAAAGGCTCTTTTCCTATTTCAAAAGTTTTAGTTTTCGAGGGTAATAGCTACGTATGTTGAAAAAATGAAGATATTAGACTATTTTATGATTGCAAATGGTAAAGAATGTGATTAAAGGCTCTTTTCCTATTTCAAAAGTTTTAGTTTTCGAGGGTAATAGCTACGTATGTTGAAAAAATGAAGATATTAGACTATTTTATGATTGCAAATGGTAAAGAATGTGATTAAAGGCTCTTTTCCTATTTCAAAAGTTTTAGTTTTCGAGGGTAATAGCTACGTATGTTGAAAAAATGAAGATATTAGACTATTTTATGATTGCAAATGGTAAAGAATGTGATTAAAGGCTCTTTTATTATTTCAAAAGTTTTAGTTTTCGAGGGTAATAGCTACGTATGTTGAAAAAATGAAGATATTAGACTATTTTATGATTGCAAATGGTAAAGAATGTGATTAAAGGCTCTTTTCCTATGTCAAAATTTTAGTTTTCGAGGGTAATAGCTACGTATGTTGAAAAAACGAAGATATCAGACTATTTTATGATTGCACATGGTAAAGAATGTGATTAAAGGCTCTTTTCCTATGTCAAAAGTTTTAGTTTTCGAGGGTAATAGCTACGTATGTTGAAAAAATGAAGATATTAGACTATTTTATGACTGCAAATGGTAAAGAATGTGATTAAAGGCTCTTTTCCTATTTCAAAAGTTTTAGTTTTCGATGGGAATATCTACGTATGTTGAAAAAATGAAGATATTAGACTATTTTATGATTGCAAATGATAAAGAATGTGATTAAAGGCTCTTTTCCTATGTCAAAAGTTTTAGTTTTCGAGGGTAATAGCTACGTATGTTGAAAAAATGAAGATATTAGACTATTTTATGATTGCAAATGGTAAAGAATGTGATTAAAGGCTCTTTTCCTATGTCAAAAGTTTTAGTTTCTTAGGGTAATAGCTACGTATGTTGAAAAAATGAAGATATTAGACTATTTTATGATTGAAAATGGTAAAGAATGTGATTAAAGGCTCTTTTCCTATTTCAAAAGTTTTAGTTTTCGAGGGTAATAGCTACGTATATTGAAAAAATGAAGATATTAGACTATTTTATGATTGAAAATGGTAAAGAATTTGATTAAAGGCTCTTTTCCTATTTCAAAAGTTTTAGTTTTCGAGGGTAATAGCTACGTATGTTGAAAAAAGGAAGATATTAGACTATTTTATGATTGCAAATGGTAAAGAATGTGATTAAAGGCTCTTCCTATTTCAAAAGTTTTAGTTTTCGAGGGTAATAGCTTTGTCTGTGGAAAAAATGAAGATATTAGACAATTTTATGATTGCACATGGTAAAGAATGTGATTAAAGGCTCTTTTCCTATTTCAAAAGTTTTAGTTTTCGAGGGTAATAGCTACGTATGTTGAAAAAATGAAGATATTAGACTATTTTATGATTGCAAATGGTAAAGAATGTGATTAAAGGCTCTTTTCCTATTTCAAAAGTTTTAGTTTTCGAAGGTAATAGCTATGTCTGTTGAAAAAATGAAGATATTAGACTATTTTATGATTGCACATGGTAAAGAATGTGATTAAAGGCTCTTTTCCTATTTCAAAAGTTTTAGTTTTTTAGGGTAATAGCTTTGTCTGTGGAAAAAATGAAGATATTAGACAATTTTATGATTGCACATGGTAAAGTATGTGATTAAAGGCTCTTTTCCTATTTCAAAAGTTTTAGTTTTCGAGGGTAATAGCTACGTATGTTGAAAAAATGAAGATATTAGACTATTTTATGATTGCAAATGGTAAAGAATGTGATTAAAGGCTCTTTTCCTATTTCAAAAGTTTTAGTTTTCGAAGGTAATAGCTATGTCTGTTGAAAAAATGAAGATATTAGACTATTTTATGATTGCACATGGTAAAGAATGTGATTAAAGGCTCTTTTCCTATTTCAAAAGTTTTTGTTTTCGATGGTGATAGCTATGTATGTGAAAAAAATGAATATATTAGGCAATTTTATGATTGCACATGGTAAAGAATGTGATTAAAGGCTCTTTTCCTATGTCAAAAGTTTTAGTTTTCGAGGGTAATAGCTACGTATGTTGAAAAAATGAAGATATTAGACTATTTTATGATTGCAAATGGTAAAGAATGTGATTAAAGGCTCTTTTCCTATTTCAAAAGTTTTAGTTTTCGAGGGTAATAGCTACGTATGTTGAAAAAATGAAGATATTAGACTATTTTATGATTGCAAATGGTAAAGAATGTGATTAAAGGCTCTTTTCCTATTTCAAAAGTTTTAGTTTTCGAGGGTAATAGCTACGTATGTTGAAAAAATGAAGATATTAGACTATTTTATGATTGCAAATGGTAAAGAATGTGATTAAAGGCTCTTTTCCTATTTCAAAAGTTTTAGTTTTCGAGGGTAATAGCTACGTATGTTGAAAAAATGAAGATATTAGACTATTTTATGATTGCAAATGGTAAAGAATGGGATTAAAGGCTCTTTTCCTATTTCAAAAGTTTTAGTTTTCGAGGGTAATCGCTAGGTATGTTGAAAAAATGAAGATATTAGACTATTTTATGATTGTAAATGGTAAAGAATGTGATTAAAGGCTCTTTTCCTATTTCAAAAGTTTTAGTTTTCGAGGGTAATAGCTATGTCTGTTGAAAAAATGAAGATATTAGACTATTTTATGATTGCAAATGGTAAAGAATGTAATTAAAGGCTCTTTTCCTATGTCAAAAGTTTTAGTTTTCGAGGGTAATAGCTACGTATGTTGAAAAAATGAAGATATTAGACTATTTTATGATTGCACATGGTAAAGAATGTGATTAAAGGCTCTTTTCCTATGTCAAAAGTTTTAGTTTTTGAGGGTAATAGCTACGTATGTTGAAAAAAGGAAGATATTAGACTATTTTATGATTGAAAATGGTAAAGAATTTGATTAAAGGCTCTTTTCCTATTTCAAAAGTTTTAGTTTTCGAGGGTAATAGCTACGTATGTTGAAAAAAGGAAGATGTTAGACAATTTTATGATTGCACATGGTAAAGAATGTGATTAAAGGCTCTTTTCCTATTTCAAAAGTTTTAGTTTTCGAGGGTAATAGCTACGTATGTTGAAAAAATGAAGATATTAGACTATTTTATGATTGCAAATGGTAAAGAATGTGATTGAAGGCTCTTTTCCTATTTCAAAAGTTTTAGTTTTCGAAGGTAATAGCTATGTCTGTTGAAAAACTGAAGATATTAGACTATTTTGTGATTGCACATGGTAAAGATTGTGATTAAAGGCTCTTTTCCTATTTCAAAAGTTTTTGTTTTCGATGGTAATAGCTATGTGTGTGAAAAAAAATGAATATATTAGACAATTTTATGATTGCACATGGTAAAGAATGTGATTAAAGGCTCTTTTCCTATTTCAAAAGTTTTAGTTTTCGAGGGTAATAGCTACGTATGTTGAAAAAATGAAGATATTAGACTATTTTATGATTGCAAATGGTAAAGAATGTGATTAAAGGCTCTTTTCCTATTTCAAAAGTTTTAGTTTTCGAGGGTAATAGCTACGTATTTTGAAAAAATGAAGATATTAGACTTTTTTATGATTGCATATGGTAAAGAATGTGATTAAAGGCTCTTTTCCTATTTCAAAAGTTTTAGTTTTTCGAGGGTAATAGCTACGTATGTTGAAAAAATGAAGATATTAGACTACTTTATTATTGCAAATGGTAAAGAATGTGATTAAAGGCTCTTTTCCTATTTCAAAAGTTTTAGTTTTCGAGGGTAATAGCTAGGTATGTTGAAAAAATGAAGATAATAGACTATTTTATGAATGTAAATGGTAAAGAATGTGATTAAAGGCTCTTTTCCTATTTCAAAAGTTTTAGTTTTCGAGGGTAATAGCTACGTATGTTGAAAAAATGAAGATATTAGACTATTTTATGATTGCAAATGGTAAAGAATGTGATTAAAGGCTCTTTTCCTATTTCAAAAGTTTTAGTTTTCGAGGGTAATAGCTACGTATGTTGAAAAAATGAAGATATTAGACTATTTTATGATTGCAAATGGTAAAGAATGTGATTAAAGGCTCTTTTCCTATGTCAAAAGTTTTAGTTTTCGAGGGTAATAGCTACGTATGTTGAAAAAATGAAGATATTAGACTATTTTATGATTGCACATGGTAAAGAATGTGCTTAAAGGCTCTTTTTCTATGTCAAAAGTTTAGTTTTCGAGGGTAATAGCTACGTATGTTGAAAAAATGAAGATATTAGACTATTTTACGATTGAAAATGGTAAAGAATTTGATTAAAGGCTCTTTTCCTATTTCAAAAGTTTTAGTTCTCGAGGGTAATAGCTACGTATGTCGAAAAAATGAAGATATTAGACTATTTTATGATTGCAAATGGTAAAGAATGTGATTAAAGGCTCTTTTCCTATGTCAAAAGTTTTAGTTTTCGAGGGTAATAGCTACGTATGTTTAAAAATTGAAGATATTTGACTATTTTATGATTGTAAATGGTAAAGAATGTGATTAAAGGCTCTTTTCCTATTTCAAAAGTTTTAGTTTTCGAGGGTAATAGCTACGTATGTTGAAAAAATGAAGATATTAGACTATTTTATGATTGCAAATGGTAAAGAATGTGATTAAAGGCTCTTTTCCTATTTCAAAAGTTTTAGTTTTCGAGGGTAATAGCTACGTATGTTGAAAAAATGAAGATATTAGACTATTTTATGATTGCAAATGGTAAATAATATGATTAAAGGCTCTTTTCCTATTTCAAAAGTTTTAGTTTTCGAGGGTAATAGCTACGTATGTTGAAAAAATGAAGATATTAGACTATTTTATGATTGCAAATGGTAAAGAATGTGATTAAAGGCTCTTTTCCTATGTCAAAAGTTTTAGTTTTCGAGGGTAATAGCTACGTATGTTGAAAAAATGAAGATATCAGACTATTTTATGATTGCACATGGTAAAGAATGTGATTAAAGGCTCTTTTCCTATGTCAAAAGTTTTAGTTTTCGAGGGTAATAGCTAAGTATGTTGAAAAAATGAAGATATTAGACTATTTTATGATTGCAAATGGTAAAGAATGTGATTAAAGGCTCTTTTCCTATTTCAAAAGTTTTAGTTTTCGATGGTAATAGCTACGTATGTTGAAAAAATGAAGATATTAGACTATTTTATTATTGCAAATGATAAAGAATGTGATTAAAGGCTCTTTTCCTATGTCAAAAGTTTTAGTTTTCGAGGGTAATAGCTACGTATGTTTAAAAATGAAGATATTAGACTATTTTATGATTGCAAATGGTAAAGAATGTGATTAAAGGCTCTTTTCCTATGTCAAAAGTTTTAGTTTTTTAGGGTAATAGCTACTTATGTTGAAAAAATGAAGATATTAGACTATTTTATGATTGCAAATGGTAAAGAATGTGATTAAAGGCTCTTTTCCTATTTCAAAAGTTTTAGTTTTCGAGGGTAATAGCTACGTATGTTGGAAAAATGAAGATATTAGACTATTTTATGATTGCAAATGGTAAAGAATGTGATTAAAGGCTCTTTTCCTATTTCAAAAGTTTTAGTTTTCGAGGGTAATAGCTACGTATGTTGAAAAAATGAAGATATTAGACTATTTTATGATTACAAATGGTAAAGAATGTGATTAAAGGCTCTTTTCCTATTTCAAAAGTTTTAGTTTTCGAGGGTAATAGCTACGTATGTTGAAAAATTGAAGATATTAGACTATTTTATGATTGCAAATGGTAAAGAATGTGATTAAAGGCACTTTTCCTATTAAAAAAGTTTTAGTTTTCGGGGGTAAGAGCTTTGTCTGTGGAAAAAATGAAGATATTAGACTATTTTATGATTGCAAATGGTTAAGAATGTGATTAAAGGCTCTTTTCCTATTTCAAAAGTTTTAGTTTTCAAGGGTAATAGCTACATATGTTGAAAAAATGAAGATATTAGACTATTTTATGATTGCAAATGGTAAGGAATGTGATTAAAGGCTCTTTTCCTATGTCAAAAGTTTTAGTTTTTTAGGGTAATAGCTACGTATGTTGAAAAAATGAAGATATTAGACTATTTTATGATTGCACATGGTAAAGAATGTGATTAAAGGCTCTTTTCCTATTTCAAAAGTTTTAGTTTTCGAGGGTAATAGCTACGTATGTTGAAAAAATGAAGATATTAGACTATTTTATGATTGCAAATGGTAAAGAATGTTATTAAAGGCTCTTTTCCTATTTCAAAAGTTTTAGTTTTCGAGGGTAATAGCTTTGTCTGTGGAAAAAATGAAGATATTAGACTATTTTATGATTGCAAATGGTAAAGAATTTGATTAAAGGCTCTTTTCCTATTTCAAAAGTTTTAGTTTTCGAGGGTAATAGCTACGTATGTTGAAAAAATGAAGATATTAGACTATTTTATGATTACAAATGGTAAAGAATGTTATTAAAGGCTCTTTTCCTATTTCAAAAGTTTTAGTTTTCGAGGGTAATAGCTACGTATGTTGACAAAATGAAGATATTAGACTATTTTATTATTGCAAATGGTAAAGAATGTGATTAAAGGCTCTTTTCCCTATTTCAAAAGTTTTAGTTTTCGAGGGTAATAGCTACGTATGTTGAAAAAATTAAGATATTAGACTATTTTATGATTGCACATGGTAAAGAATGTGATTAAAGGCTCTTTTCCTATGTCAAAAGTTTTAGTTTTCGAGGGTAATAGCTACGTATGTTGAAAAAATGAAGATATTAGACTATTTTATGATTGCACATGGTAAAGAATGTGATTAAAGGCTCTTTTCCTATTTCAAAAGTTTTAGTTTTCGAGGGTAATAGCTACGTATGTTGAAAAAATGAAGATATTAGACTATTTTATGATTGCAAATGGTAAAGAATGTGATTAAAGGCTCTTTTCCTATTTCAAAAGTTTTAGTTTTCGAGGGTAATAGCTTTGTCTGTGGAAAAAATGAAGATATTAGACTATTTTATGATTGCAAATGGTAAAGAATGTGATTAAAGGCTCTTTTCCTATTTCAAAAGTTTTAGTTTTCGAGGGTAATAGCTACGTATGTTGAAAAAATGAAGATATTAGACTATTTTATGATTACAAATGGTAAAGAATGTGATTAAAGGCTCTTTTCCTATTTCAAAAGTTTTAGTTTTCGAGGGTAATAGCTACGCATGTTGAAAAAATGAAGATATTTGACTATTTTATGATTGCACATGGTAAAGAATGTGATTAAAGGCTCTTTTCCTATGTCAAAAGTTTTAGTTTTCGAGGGTAATAGCTATGTATGTTGAAAAAATGAAGATATTAGACTATTTTATGATTGCACATGGTAAAGAATGTGATTAAAGGCTCTTTTCCTATTTCAAAAGTTTTAGTTTTCGAGGGTAATAGCTACGTATGTTGAAAAAATGAAGATATTAGACTATTTTATGATTGCACATGGTAAAGAATGTGATTAAAGGCTCTTTTCCTATTTCAAAAGTTTTAGTTTTCGAGGGTAATAGCTACGTATGTTGAAAAAATGAAGATATTAGACTATTTTATGATTGCAAATGGTAAAGAATGTGATTAAAGGCTCTTTTCCTATTTCAAAAGTTTTAGTTTTCGAGGGTAATAGCTTTGTCTGTGGATAAAATGAAGATATTAGACTATTTTATGATTGCAAATGGTAAAGAATGTGATTAAAGGCTCTTTTCCTATTTCAAAAGTTTTAGTTTTCGAGGGTAATAGCTACTTATGTTGAAAAAATGAAGATATTAGACTATTTTATGATTACAAATGGTAAAGAATGTTATTAAAGGCTCTTTTCCTATTTCAAAAGTTTTAGTTTTCGAGGGTAATAGCTACGTATGTTGAAAAATGAAGATATTAGACTATTTTATGATTGCAAACGTAAAGAATGTGATTAAAGGCTCTTTTCCTATTTCAAAAGTTTTAGTTTTCGAGGGTAATAGCTACGTATGTTGAAAAAATGAAGATATTAGACTATTTTATGATTGCAAATGGTAAAGAATTTGATTAAAGGCTCTTTTCCTATGTCAAAAGTTTTAGTTTTCGAAGGTAATAGCTACGTATGTTGAAAAAATGAAGATATTAGACTATTTTATGATTGCACATGGTAAAGAATGTGATTAAAGGCTCTTTTCCTATTTCAAAAGTTTTAGTTTTCGAGGGTAATAGCTACGTATGTTGAAAAAATGAAGATATTAGACTATTTTATGATTGCAAATGGTAAAGAATGTGATTAAAGGCTCTTTTCCTATTTCAAAAGATTTAGTTTTCGAGGGTAATAGCTTTGTCTGTGGAAAAAATGAAGATATTAGACTATTTTATGATTGCAAATGGTAAAGAATGTGATTAAAGGCTCTTTTTCCTATTTCAAAAGGTTTAGTTTTCGAGGGTAATAGCTACGTATGTTGAAAAAATGAAGATATTAGACTATTTTATGATTACAAATGGTAAAGAATGTGATTAAAGGCTCTTTTCCTATTTCAAAAGTTTTAGTTTTCGAGGGTAATAGCTACGCATGTTGAAAAAATGAAGATATTTGACTATTTTATGATTGCACATGGTAAAGAATGTGATTAAAGGCTCTTTTCCTATGTCAAAAGTTTTAGTTTTCGAGGGTAATAGCTATGTATGTTGAAAAAATGAAGATATTAGAATATTTTATGATTGCACATGGTAAAGAATGTGATTAAAGGCTCTTTTCCTATTTCAAAAGTTTTAGTTTTCGAGGGTAATACCTAAGTATGTTGAAAAAATGAAGATATTAGACTATTTTATGATTGCACATGGTAAAGAATGTGATTAAAGGCTCTTTTCCTATTTCAAAAGTTTTAGTTTTCGAGGGTAATAGCTAGGTATGTTGAAAAAATGAAGATAATAGACTATTTTATGATTGTAAATGGTAAAGAATGTGATTAAAGGCTCTTTTCCTATTTCAAAAGTTTTAGTTTTCGAGGGTAATAGCTACGTATGTTGAAAAATGAAGATATTAGACTATTTTATGATTGCAAATTGTAAAGAATGTGATTAAAGGCTCTTTTCCTATTTCAAAAGTTTTAGTTTTCGAGGGTAATAGCTACGTATGTTGAAAAAATGAAGATATTAGACTATTTTATAATTGCAAATGGTAAAGAATGTGATTAAAGGCTCTTTTCCTATGTCAAAAGTTTTAGTTTTCGAGGGTAATAGCTACGTATGTTGAAAAAATGAAGATATTAGACTATTTTATGATTGCACATGGTAAAGAATGTGATTAAAGGCTCTTTTTCTATGTCAAAAGTTTTAGTTATCGAGGGTAATAGCTACGTATGTTGAAAAAATGAAGATATTAGACTATTTTATGATTGAAAATGGTAAAGAATTTGATTAAAGGCTCTTTTCCTATTTCAAAAGTTTTAGTTTTCGAGGGTAATAGCTACGTATGTTGAAAAAATGAAGATATTAGACTATTTTATGATTGCAAATGGTAAAGAATGTGATTAAAGGCTCTTTTCCTATTTCAAAAGTTTTAGTTTTCGAGGGTAATAGCTACGTATGTTGAAAAAGTGAAGATATTAGACTATTTTATGATTGCAAATGGTAAAGAATGTGATTAAAGGCACTTTTCCTATTTCAAAAGTTTTAGTTTTCGAGGGTAATAGCTACGTATGTTGAAAAAATGAAGATATTAGACTATTTTATGATTGCAAATGGTAAAGAATGTGATTAAAGGCTCTTTTCCTATTTCAAAAGTTTTAGTTTTCGAGGGTAATAGCTACGTATGTTGAAAAAATGAAGATATTAGACTATATGATTGCAAATGGTAAAGAATGTGATTAAAGGCTCTTTTCCTATTTCAAAAGTTGTAGTTTTCGAGGGTAATAGCTACGTATGTTGAAAAAATGAAGATATTAGACTATTTTATGATTACAAATGGTAAAGAATGTGATTAAAGGCTCTTTTCCTATTTCAAAAGTTTTAGTTTTCGAGGGTAATAGCTACGTATGTTGAAAAAATGAAGATATTAGACTATTTTATGATTGCAAATGGTAAAGAATGTGATTAAAGGCTCTTTTCCTATTTCAAAAGTTTTAGTTTTCGAAGGTAATAGCTATGTCTGTTGAAAAAATGAAGATATTAGACTATTTTATGATTGCACATGGTAAAGAATGTGATTAAAGGCTCTTTTCCTATTTCAAAAGTTTTAGTTTTCGAGGGTAATAGCTACGTATGTTGAAAAAATGAAGATATTAGACTATTTTACGATTGAAAATGGTAAAGAATTTGATTAAAGGCTCTTTTCCTATTTCAAAAGTTTTAGTTTTCGAGGGTAATAGCTACGTATGTTGAAAAAATGAAGATATTAGACTATTTTATGATTGAAAATGGTAAAGAATTTGATTAAAGGCTCTTTTCCTATTTCAAAAGTTTTAGTTTTCGAGGGTAATAGCTACGTATGTTGAAAAAATGAAGATATTAGACTATTTTATGATTGCAAATGGTAAAGAATGTGATTAAAGGCTCTTTTCCTATGTCAAAAGTTTTAGTTTTCGAGGGTAATAGCTAGGTATGTTGAAAAAATGAAGATATTAGACTATTTTATGATTGCACATGGTAAAGAATGTGATTAAAGGCTCTTTTCCTATTTCAAAAGTTTTAGTTTTCGAGGGTAATAGCTACGTATGTTGAAAAAATGAAGATATTAGACTATTTTATGATTGCACATGGTAAAGAATGTGATTAAAGGCTCTTTTCCCTATGTCAAAAGTTTTAGTTTTCGAGGGTAATAGCTACGTATGTTGAAAAAAATGAAGATATTAGACTATTTTATGATTGAAAATGGTAAAGAATTTGATTAAAGGCTCTTTTCCTATTTCAAAAGTTTTAGTTTTCGAGGCTAATAGCTACGTATGTTGAAAAAAGGAAGATATTAGACTATTTTATGATTGCAAATGGTAAAGAATGTGATTAAAGGCTCTTTTCCTATTTCAAAAGTTTTAGTTTTCGAGGGTAATAGCTTTGTCTGTGGAAAAAATGAAGATATTAGACAATTTTATGATTGCACATGGTAAAGAATGTGATTAAAGGCTCTTTTCCTATTTCAAAAGTTTTAGTTTTCGAGGGTAATAGCTACGTATGTTGAAAAAATGAAGATATTAGACTATTTTATGATTGCAAATGGTAAAGAATGTGATTAAAGGCTCTTTTCCTATTTCAAAAGTTTTAGTTTTCGAAGGTAATAGCTATGTCTGTTGAATAAATGAAGATATTAGACTATTTATGATTGCACATGGTAAAGAATGTGATTAAAGGCTCTTTTCCTATTTCAAAAGTTTTTGTTTTCGATGGTAATAGCTATGTGTGTGAAAAAAATGAATATATTAGACAATTTTATGATTGCACATGGTAAAGAATGTGATTAAAGGCTCTTTTCCTATGTCAAAAGTTTTAGTTTTCGAGGGTAATAGCTACGTATGTTGAAAAAATGAAGATATTAGACTATTTTATTATTGCAAATGGTAAAGAATGTGATTAAAGGCTCTTTTCCTATTTCAAAAGTTTTAGTTTTCGAGGGTAATAGCTAGGTATGTTGAAAAAATGAAGATAATAGACTATTTTATGAATGTAAATGGTAAAGAATGTGATTAAAGGCTCTTTTCCCTATTTCAAAAGTTTTAGTTTTCGAGGGTAATAGCTACGTATGTTGAAAAAATGAAGATATTAGACTATTTTATGATTGCAAATGGTAAAGAATGTGATTAAAGGCTCTTTTCCTATTTCAAAAGTTTTAGTTTTCGAGGGTAATAGCTACGTATGTTGAAAAAATGAAGATATTAGACTATTTTATGATTGCAAATGGTAAAGAATGTGATTAAAGGCTCTTTTCCTATGTCAAAAGTTTTAGTTTTCGAGGGTAATAGCTACGTATGTTGAAAAAATGAAGATATTAGACTATTTTATGATTGCAAATGGTAAAGAATGTGATTAAAGGCTCTTTTCCTATTTCAAAAGTTTTAGTTTTCGAGGGTAATAGCTACGTATGTTGAAAAAATGAAGATATTAGACTATTTTATGATTGCAAATGGTAAAGAATGTGATTAAAGGCTCTTTTCCTATTTCAAAAGTTTTAGTTTTCGAGTGTAATAGCTACGTATGTTGAAAAAATGAAGATATTAGACTATTTTATGATTGCAAATGGTAAAGAATGTGATTAAAGGCTCTTTTCCTATTTCAAAAGTTTTAGTTTTCGAGGGTAATAGCTACGTATGTTGAAAAAATGAAGATATTAGACTATTTTATGATTGCAAATGATAAATAATGTGATTAAAGGCTCTTTTCCTATTTCAAAAGTTTTAGTTTTCGAGGGTAATAGCTACGTATGTTGAAAAAATGAAGATATTAGACTATTTTATGATTGCAAATGGTAAAGAATGTGATTAAAGGCTCTTTTCCTATTTCAAAAGTTTTAGTTTTCGATGGTAATAGCTACGTATGTTGAAAAAAATGAAGATATTAGACTATTTTATGATTGCAAATGATAAAGAATGTGATTAAAGGCTCTTTTCCTATGTCAAAAGTTTTAGTTTTCGAGGGTAATAGCTACGTATGTTGAAAAATGAAGATATTAGACTATTTTATGATTGCAAATGGTAAAGAATGTGATTAAAGGCTCTTTTCCTATGTCAAAAGTTTTAGTTTTTTAGGGTAATAGCTACGTATGTTGAAAAAATGAAGATATTAGACTATTTTATGATTGCAAATGGTAAAGAATGTGATTAAAGGCTCTTTTCCTATTTCAAAAGTTTTAGTTTTCGAGGGTAATAGCTACGTATGTTGGAAAAATGAAGATATTATACTTTTTTATGATTGCAAATGGTAAAGAATGTGATTAAAGGCTCTTTTCCTATTTCAAAAGTTTTAGTTTTCGAGGGTAATAGCTTTGTCTGTGGAAAAAATGAAGATATTAGACTATTTTATGATGGCAAATGGTAAAGAATGTGATTAAAGGCTCTTTTCCTATTTCAAAAGTTTTAGTTTTCGAGGGTAATAGCTACGTATGTTGAAAAAATGAAGATATTAGACTATTTTATGATTACAAATGGTAAAGGATGTGATTAAAGGCTCTTTTCCTATTTCAAAAGTTTTAGTTTTCGAGGGTAATAGCTACGTATGTTGAAAAAATGAAGATATTAGACTATTTTATGATTGCAAATGGTAAAGAATGTGATTAAAGGCACTTTTCCTATTTCAAAAGTTTTAGTTTTCGGGGGTAAGAGCTTTGTCTGTGGAAAAAATGAAGATATTAGACTATTTTATGATTGCAAATGGTTAAGAATGTGATTAAAGGCTCTTTTCCTATTTCAAAAGTTTTAGTTTTCAAGGGTAATAGCTACGTATGTTGAAAAATGAAGATATTAGACTATTTTATGATTGCAAATGGTAAAGAATGTGATTAAAGGCTCTTTTCCTATTTCAAAAGTTTTAGTTTTCGAGGGTAATAGCTACGTATGTTGAAAAAATGAAGATATTAGACTGTTTTATGATTACAAATGGTAAAGAATGTTATTAAAGGCTCTTTTCCTATTTCAAAAGTTTTAGTTTTCGAGGGTAATAGCTACGTATGTTGAAAAATGAAGATATTAGACTATTTTATGATTGCATTTGGTAAAAAATGTGATTAAAGGCTCTTTTCCTATTTCAAAAGTTTTAGTTTTCGAGGGTAATAGCTACGTATGTTGAAAAATTAAGATATTAGACTATTTTATGATTGCACATGGTAAAGAATGTGATTAAAGGCTCTTTTCCTATGTCAAAAGTTTTAGTTTTCGAGGGTAATAGCTACGTATGTTGAAAAAATGAAGATATTAGACTATTTTATGATTGCACATGGTAAAGAATGTGATTAAAGGCTCTTTTCCTATTTCAAAAGTTTTAGTTTTCGAGGGTAATAGCTACGTATGTTGAAAAAATTAAGATATTAGACTATTTTATGATTGCACATGGTAAAGAATGTGATTAAAGGCTCTTTTCCTATGTCAAAAGTTTTAGTTTTCGAGGGTAATAGCTACGTATGTTGAAAAAATGAAGATATTAGACTATTTTATGATTGCAAATGGTAAAGAATGTGATTACAGGCTCTTTTCCTATTTCAAAAGTTTTAGTTTTCGAGGGTAATAGCTTTGTCTGTGGAAAAAATGAAGATATTAGACTATTTTATGATTGCAAATGGTAAAGAATGTGATTAAAGGCTCTTTTCCTATTTCAAAAGTTTTAGTTTTCGAGGGTAATAGCTATGTATGTTGAAAAAATGAAGATATTAGACTATTTTATGATTGCACATGGTAAAGAATGTGATTAAAGGCTCTTTTCCTATTTCAAAAGTTTTAGTTTTCGAGGGTAATACCTACGTACGTTGAAAAATGAAGATATTAGACTATTTTATGATTGCACATGGTAAAGAATGTGATTAAAGGCTCTTTTCCTATTTCAAAAGTTTTAGTTTTCGAGGGTAATAGCTACGT